>NW_024070188.1:86958097-87163632 GCF_014754425.2 Oryx dammah | reverse complement strand
GCCTTCCTCAGCGATTAGACCAAGAAATAGAGGAAAACAACAGAATGGGAAAGACTAGAGATCTCTTCAAGAAAATTAGAGATACCAAGGGAACATTTCATGCAAAGATGGGCTCAATAAAAGACAGAAATGGTATGGACCTAACAGAAGCAGAAGGTATTAAGAAGAGGTGGCAAGAATACATGGAAGAACTGTACAAGAAAGATCTTCATGACCAAGATAATCATGATGGTGTATCACTCACCTAGGGCCAGACATCCTAGAATGTGAAGTCAAATGGGCCTTAGAAAGCATCACTACGAACAAAGCTAGTGGAGGTGATGGAATTCCAGTTGAGCTATTTCAACTCCTGAAAGATGATGCTGTGAAAGTGCTGTACTCAATAAGCCAGCAAATTTGGAAAACACAGTAGTGGCCACAGGACTGGAAAAGGTCAGTTTTCGTTCCAATTCCAAAGAAAGGCAATGCCAAAGAATGATCAAACTACCTCACAATTGCACTCATCTCACATGCTAGTAAAATAATGCTCAAAATTCTCCAAGCCAGGCTTTAGCAACATGTGAACCGTGAACTTCCAGATGTTCAAGCTGGATTTAGAAAAGGCAGAGGAACCAGAGATCAAATTCCCAACATCCGGTAGATCATGGGAAAAGCAAGAGAGTTCCAGAAAAACATCTATTTCTGCTTTATTGACTATGCCAAAGCCTTTGACTGTGTGGGTCACAATAAACTGTGGAAAATTCTGAAAGAGATGGGAATACCAGACCACCTGACCTGCCTCTTGAGGAACCTATATGCAGGTCAGGAAGCAACAGTTAGAACTGGACATGGAACAACAGACTGGTTCCAAATAGGAAAAGGAGTACATCAAGGCTGTATATTGTCACCCTGCTTATTTAACCTATATGCAGAGTACATCATGAGAAACGCTGGACTGGAAGAAACACAAGCTGGAATCAAGATTGCCGGGAGAAATATCAGTAACCTCAGATATGCAGATGACACCACCCTTATGGCAGAAAGTGAAGAGGAACTAAAAAGCCTCTTGATGAAAGTGGAGAGTGAAAGAGTTGGCTTAAACCTCAACATTCAGAAAACAAAGATCATGGCATCTGGTCCCATCAATTCAAGGGAAGTAGATGGGGAAACCGTGGAAACAGTGTCAGACTTTATTTTTTGGGGCTCCAAAATCACTGCAGATGGTGATTGCAGCCACGAAATTAAAAGCCGCTTCCTCCTTGGAAGAAAAATTATGACCAACCTAGACAGCATATTGAAAAGCAGAGACATTACTTTGCCAACAAAGGTCTGTTTAGTCAAGGCTATGGTTTTTCCAGTCGTTATGTATGGATGTGAGAGTTGGACTGTGAAGAAAGCTGAGTGCCAAAGAAGTGAGTTGGACTGTGAAGAAAGCTGAGTGCCAAAGAAGTGATGCTTTTGAACTGTGGTGTTGGATAAGACTCTTGAGAGTCCCTTGGACTGCAAGGAGATCCAACCAGTCCATTCTGAATGAGAGCACCCCTGGGATTTCTTTGGAAGGAATGATGCTAAAGCTGAAACTCCAGTACTTTGGCCACCTCATGCGAAGAGTTGACTCATTGGAAAAGACTCTGATACTGGGAGGGATTGGGGGCAGGAGGAGAAGGGGACGACCGAGGATGAGATGGTTGGATGGCATCACGGACTCAATGGACGTGAGTCTGAATGAACTCGGGAGTTGGTGATGGACAGGGAGGCCTGGCATGCTGTGATTCATGGGGTCGCAAAGAGTCAGACACGACTGAGCGACTGAACTGATCTGAACTGAACAATTTTTAAAAATCCTTGAAGTGGTGATTGTGTTATGCCTTTTTAAATAAATAAGGTAAATAATATTCTGGAAATTTCATTCCTAAAATAAACAAAAATCCCTCAAAATTAATAGCCACTGTTTTGTATGGCAGGTATGCAGAGGTCTTGCCAAACAGACTGAACTGAATGACTTTCTACTCGATGTATCAAAGTAAGTGTTCATTTCCAGGGATGTGGTAAGCTCTAACTGGTCAACAGTTTAGATCAGGCGCCAGCCCTCAGCATGACAGACTGGTGTCCACTGCAGTCACTAGCAGAAAATCAGTCTTTATCAGGCACGAGATCCAGTAAGTGTGGTCCATCATGTTTGGGATTAGAGAGTTTCCTTCTCATCCACATTCACTTCACAAGTAAAGGATCGAAGATGTATATGTGATCATCTTAATCTGCAGTTCGGCATATTTGTAAATGACTCACCAGAAGGTGTTAGAGACTATACAGAGAGATGCCCTAAGTGTTTCTGTTTTCATAGGAGAGAATTGACAGCAGTAGAAGGAGGGGAAATGTTGTAGTTTATCATTTTCCTGAAGTCCTCTCTGGCCTTTGCTGTGAACTTCAGTAAACTAAAACATGCTATTAACATTATTGTTTCAATTTTCCCATGTGTAGTATCTCAGGTGCCATTCTCCAAAAGATGCTGCACTTCCCCAGAGTTTAACCTAGGAAAAGTCTCTTAGGCTGGCAGTGGAAGCAAGTACAGATGTTTATTAAACGTCAGATCCACACCAGGTTTGCTTGCTATAGGGAAGGTCATGTATTAATATCTCTCTGACCGTCTGCTCAGTGGCCGAGATCTGAAAACGTCCCAGGATGTGCTAGCTTCAGGGCCCCACCCCACGACAGGTTATTAACTCAAGGAGCACTCCGCAGCAGCTCTGACGCTGTTTGCGCTGACGTGTCCCTAGCTTGCTCATCACCAAATTCTGTAATCCCCTCACTTGTGATTTTGAAATTGCATCTTCGTGTTTTGAAATATTAAATTAGGGAAGTTTGGGTTGGAGGGCGTGCTCTTTTGATTCCCCCAGCCAACTATCAATATCTTCTCTGAGACAGAATGAAAGAGTATGTCTGGACACCAGATGTGACTGCTTCAGAGACACCTGGGAAGGGAAGCCGTGTTCGGCCTCTTGCTAGCCTCTCTGAACACTTTGCAAGCCTCCCAAAGCCCAGTTAAAGCCCTCATGTGACACCCTAAATCTCTTCCCCAGGGGAAAACTCATTTTCTTCAACCTGTTCCTCGCAGGATATTCCTCAGTAGATGTTGTAACTAAGCATATTAACAGCTTCAAGTCAGATGATTTCTCTTCTTGAAAAGGGCATTGTTAATTGCTGTAAGTTATCTTAATCCTGAATACATGGCTAAACTCTCACAGACCTAAACTGAGAGCGGTACCTTGCCAACAGTCTGTGTTGAGAGTATTTGCTACATATTCCCTGTAACACATGCCTGCTGATTTATCTGTTTCTCCAGTCTATGTTTTAATATACGTGCCACGTGCCCCACAGATATTTACTTGCAGTTCATAATGATGAATCTGTATTTACTTGTGTAGAGTTGACAGATCCTATCATTACTTGTATTCTGATATTTCTTCTCAAATGAATTTCCCTGCTTTTTTAAAAAATACAGTTAAACTACATTCTAGCTTTTGGGATTTTCAGTGATTATTTATATTTTTATCTTATTAATGATATTTAGCAAATTTAAATATTTTTATTTTATATCAAAGTTATTAATGAGATGTTAAATTTGATGTACCAGTTTTATTTCTTCATCGTTTTAGTTAAATGCTACAAACTTTTTCTCTACCTTGAATACTTGCTGATAAAATAATTACTGAAGGCGATCTCTGGAATTAGAGCCCTTATACTAAAGTCAATGATAAACTTTCGTTTACCTCTTTAAAATAATATTATTGGTTGCTTCCCCAAAAGGAAAAGAGTTAAACAACATATACCTTTCTGTTTTTTTATTTAAATGTAGACAAAATTGGGAAATGTATTCAAAGTTTAATAGGTTCTGTGTTGTAATAACATTACTTAAAGATTTTACCTTTCTTTTTTTTTCAGAACGTATTTTGATAACATAGTTGCAATAGATTCTCTACTTGAACACATAATGGTAGGTTGCCTTCTGTTGTAAAAATTATTTTGTTTAACCTTTAGTCATGTCCTAATATGGGCTTCCCTTGTGCTCAGATGGTAAGGAATCTGCCTGAAATGCAGAAGACCCAGGTTCTATACCTAGGTTGGGAAGATCCTCTGGAGACAGAAATGGCTACCCACTCCAGTATTCTTGCCTGGAGAATCCTGTGGATAGAGGAGCCTGGGGGGATACAGTCCATAGTTGCAAAGAGTCGGACACGGTTGAGTGACTAACACTACTCCTAGGAGTCTTAATATATGATGGAGCCTTTTAATGTACAAGACATACATGCTGTTTTAAATATGATGAAAGTGATCTGGAGGCATCACCTTGATTTATCTGTCACTTCTGTTAATTTTGGAGGGGTTATGAATAATGTTTTGAAAAATATCACCGAGTTTTCCATTATTTAATGGAGAGCTAATTTGAAAAAGCATTTAATCTCTTTTTCTTTGTTCAGAATACTTTTTACATGTAGGTTTTATTAGGAATTTCCGATGTTTCTTTCTAACCCTGAGTTTCATTCTACTTAGTTTTGGTCTAAGTTATTTCTCTCTTCCAGAAGACTCTCGGGCTAGAACTGAAGGCTCCAGGAAGTAGAGTTTGGTTTCCCCACATGAAGTGTTGCTGCCTTAGTGCTCGGGAGAGGGTCCGCTGAGGGCAGGCTCAGGGTGCTGGAGGGGGTGTGCGTGTGGACACGAGCGCGCCAGGCAGGCTTGCTTGGGACCATCTATGCCTTGTTGCGTATTTTGATAAGTGTTCTTTCTCCTTCCCGTTTTCCTGGGCTTTCTCAAGACACGGTGATCCTGGGCAGCAAGGCTTCCTTTCGTCCCCAGATTTAATGGTGCGCAGTGATCTGTTTCGCTGATGTCATGGCAGGTCAGGTATGAGTGTGCCATGCGCAGCATCAGAGCGTTTCCTGAGGGTCATGTAGGGGTCACTGCCTTCAGCACATTCTCCCTGTAAGTGGTTACACTGATGATTCTACAGTTGACCCTTGAGCTGCATGAGTTTGAACAGGCCCACTTATACGTGGACTTTTTTCAGTAGTTAAATACTGCAGTGAGACACCATCCGGAGTTGTGGAGTCTGTAGATGTGGAACTGTGAATACGGAGGAACCACATATGTGGAGGGTGGTAGAGGTTAAATGTGGGTTTTTTATTGGGTGGGCAGTGTTCAAGGGTCAGCTTTGTTTGGACAGAAAAAGAAAGTAACTGATTGCACAGTAAAAAGAAAAATAGCCTCTTTGGTTATGACAAAATTTAAGGAATTTATAAAGCAATGAAAAGTTTTTAAGAAGACATAAAAATATATAACATGATCTGACATATAGCTTGTACCAGGAGTACAAGAAATGCCATTGACCAGTTCTTGTATTCTTAATGTTATGTTAGAAAACAGTTTTATTGAGATATAATTCATGTACAATACAGTTAATCCATTTAAAGTGCTTAATTCAGTGGTCTTTAGCATATTCTCAGACAGCTGCAACCATCGCCAGTGAATTTTAGAGCGTTTCGTTACTTCAGAAAGAAACTTCCAAGCATTTTAGCTGTCGCCTGTCTGTTCCCCATCCCCTGAACTCCCCAGCCTGCAGCAACGGGCTGATTTACTTTCTCTTCTGTGGATTTCACCTAAATCCCACATAAAAGGAATCCTGTACTATGTGGCCTTTCCTGCCTGGCTTCTTTCACTTAGCATAGTGTTTTCAAAGTTCATGCGTGCTGTAGTATGTGTGATTACTTCATTCCTTTTTGTAGGCAACTAATATTCTATTGTGTGACTATGCATACCACCATTTTTTTGATCCATTCATCAGCTGGTAGACATTTGAGTTTGTTTCCACATTTTGGCTAATGCAAATGGTACTGTTTTGAGCATTTGGGTACATTACTTTTGTTGTTTTAACCCCTGTTTTCAGTTGTTTTAGGTAAGAGTGGAACTGCTAAGTGCTATGATTACTCTATGCTGAACTTTTTGAGGAGCAGTCAAACTGTTTCCGTGGCACCTAACACGAGTTTACCTTCCTACCAGCAGTGCACACGGCTTCTGATTTCCCCACACGCTCACCAACATTGGTCATTATCTTAGTTTCTGATTATTGCCATTGTTGTAGATGTGAAGTGCCATCTCAGTGTGACTCTGCTTAGCAGCTCCTGGGGACTAATGAGATTGACTCTCTATCCAGGTGATGAAAGATTCAGATCCATGGACTGCTTTTTACTTCAGTTTTCAGTGTCGAGTTCTAAGACTTCTTGCATTGTAGATACCACTCCCTTATTTGATGTATAGTTGGAAAATATTTTTCCCATCTGTGTATTAATATCTTTTCACTTTCCTGATAGCGTGAAGTACTAACATTTTTAATTTTCGTGGATGGAGTCTAATTTATCTTTTTACTTTGGTTGCTCATACTTGTGTCATATCTAAGAATCCACTGCCAAATCAGATACCATGAAAACTTACTCCAGTATTCTCTCCTAAGAGTTTTGTAGCGTTAGCTTTTACATTTAGTTAGGGTAGTCACTTATGTTAGTTCATTTTTGTTCATGGTGTAAGAACATGTCCAGTTTCCTTCTTTTGCAGGTAGCTATCCAATTTTACCAGCAGCATTTGTTGAAAAGACTCTTATTTCCCCTTTAAACGTGGTTTTCCTGGAATCAGTTGAGCGTGCACACACTTGTTTTCTTATTAGGGTCTCCATTCTATTCAGTTGACCTGTATGTCCAGCTTAATGATAGTACCATCTTGTCTTGATTACTGTTTCTTTATAGCAAGTTTTGAAGTCAGCAAGTGTGAATTCCTCCAAATGTGTTCTTCATATTCATTTCTCTTTTGGCTATTTTGAGTCCCTTGCAATTCCATATAAATTTTAGAAACCAGCTTGTCAACTTCTACAAATAGTTCATATGGGTTTCTGATAGGGATTTTGTTGACTGTACATCAATTTGGGGAATATTGCCTTCTTAATAATATGAAGTCTTCCAGTACAGGAACAAGGGAGTTTTCCATTTATTTAAATTTTCTTAATTTTTTCAACACTCTTCTGTAATTTTCAGAGTATAAGCATTGCTGTTATTTTGATAAAGTTATTTCTAGATGTTTTATCTTTTAATGCTGTTAGGCAGGAGACCTGGGTTCAATCCCTGGGTGGGGAAGATCCCCTGGAGAAGGGAATGGCTACCCACTCCAGTATGCTCGCCTGGAGAATCCCATGGACAGAGGAGCTAATCGGGCTACAGTCCATGGGGTCACAAAGAATCAGACATGACTGAGTAGCTAACACTTCCACATAAAGTTACTCCTCGATGTTTATCTTTTACTGCTGTTTAATGCTATTATTAATGTGTTCTTAATTTTATTTCCAAATGTTTCATTAAAATTTATAGAAGGAAACTTGCTTTGTCTATCTTGATCCCCTATCCTACAGTCTTGATGAACTCATTATTTCTGGTAGTTTCCTGGTGGATTCTTTAGTGTCTTTTACATGTCATCCACAATTACTGATAGTTTTAATTCCTCCATCCTAACCTGTATACCTTTTGTCCCCTCCGTTGCATAGTTGTCCTGGCTAGGTCCCCCAGGGCAATACTGAATTAGCGGATGGTGAGTGCGGATATCCTGCACCCATTCTGCAGTCTTTCACAGGTAAGCACATGGATTAGCTGTGGGCTTTTCATAGGTCGCCTTTATCAGGGTGAGGACATCTCCTTCTACTCCTAGCTCTTTTAATGTTTTAAATCATGATTGGATGTTGGGTATTGTCCTCATTTATTTTCTTTGCATTTATTAAGACGACCATGTGTTTATTTAAATTTTTGTCTTATTGATCTATAGTGTATTATCCAGAGTGGTTTTGGGGTGTTATATGAACCCAGCATTCCTATGATATATCCCTCTTCACCGTGGAGAGTGATTTACATTGGAATTACCTTGAATTTCATAAAATCCTAAGTGGAGTTGATATGTTTAGTGTATGGAGTCTTCTTGTGCAACAGCATTGTCTTATTTTCAGTTAAAAAAAATCTCTCTTGATTGAATGTACTGACTTTGATCCCCCATATTTGGTATGTTGTTTTTTCCGTTTACAATCTTGGATTTTCAAGAAAGATCATTTATAGTGATAAGTGAGAGTGGTGGTTCTACTTCCCCAGTGTTTACACTATGTCTTGTTTCTTTTTTACTGAGTTTGCTAGGACCTGAGAACACTGTGGAGTGGACCAGTGAGAGTGAATATATTGTAGTTTCTTTAATGTGCATGCTTCTCATGTGTCCTTGCTGTGTATAATTGTTGAAGGCCCCCCAGTAGATACTGTTTATTATCTTAAAAATGTTTCCTTCTATCCCTTTCTTTGAGTTTATACCAGATTGGGTGTCAAACATTATCAAATTTTGTAAGTCATTATTAAAATTATGTAATTTTTCTTCCTTTAATCAATTAGAATAGGGAACCATATTAATTTATCACTTAATGTTAAATGATTCTTGCATTCCTGGAATTATCGATCCCTATGTAGTTGGGTTTCCCTGGTGGCTCAGATGATAAAGCGTCTGCCTGCAATGCGGGAGACCTGGGTTCGATCCCTGGGTTGGGAAGATCCCTTGGAGAAGGAAATGGCAACCCACTCCGGTACTCTTGCCTGGAAAATCCCGTGGACAGAGGAGCCTGGTAGGCTGCAGTCCGTTGGGTCGCAAAGAGTCAGACACAACTGAGCGACTTCACTTTCACTTTTCATGTAGTTGTAGTCTTCACTCCTGAATTGGTTGCTATTATTTTTCTGACTTTTTCATCTACATACATAAGTAAGGTTGCTTAATGGCTGTCTTTTTTGCCTGTGCTTAAATTCTCTTCCTCATCTGTAATTCAATTAATGGCTATTTTCTCCCTCTCCCCCCTCTCTCATATCAGACTTGCCTTGAGCTTGTTTGTCAGTCTGGACTCTCTGATGTAAGGCAAAAAACGTCACTACCTAACTCACAATAGCCTGAGAGAATCAAGGGGAAGTTTCTTAGCTTGTATCACACTGGAGAGACCTGAAGGTTCAGAATCCTATGATTGCTGGGCCTGGGGGCTCAAATGACATCTCAGGAATGGGTTGTTCTGGGTCTGTGCAGCTCACCTCTGTATAGGCCTAGTCCTCTGGAGACTTCACTAACCATAAGAACAACAAACCCCTACTCCCTCCTTTTTGGCCTTCTAATCTTATATATATATTTTTACACAACCAGATATTTTCAGTCTTTTTAATTAACTTTTATATGACAGCTGTAATTTCATAGATATCATTTACTAATGAAATGTACAGTTTAATTATAGCTTTAGTAGTTTCTTTGCTCGTCAATTTTGCTTACACTCCAGGTCATCCTATGCTTTCTTGAAATTATCTATTAATTTTTTCTTGAGCTCATCTCTTTTTCCGAAATAGTTCAAAAGTAGTAAGTTTCCGAGTACTTTGTACTTCTGAAATATCTTTATTTTGTCTCATGTCTGAATGTTAGCTTGATCTGGTAAAGAATTTTAAGTTTAAAATGTTTTCCTCAGAAATTTGAAGATATATTTCCACTGAATTTGAAATCCTCTATTGCTGTCAAGAATTATTTTCACTTATAAGTAAACCTGTGTTTGTATGTAGGAGAGAGAGAGAAGGTGTGTAGGAGGTAGGCTGGCTTTTATGATGACCTTGTGGCTCAGTTGGTAAAGAATCCACCTGCAATGCGGGAGACCACGGTTTGATTCCTGGGTTGGGAAGATCCGCTGGGGAAGGAAAAGGCTGCCCACTCTGATAATCTTCGGTCTCCCTGTGGCTCAGCTGGTAAAGAATCTGCCCTCAATGCTGGAGACCTGGGTTCTATCCCTGGGTTGGGAAGATCCCCTGGAGAAGGGAAAGGCAGCCCACTCCAGTATTCTGGCCTGGAGAATTCCATGGACTGCATAGTCTTTGGGGTCTCAAAGAGTTGGACACAACTGAGCGACTTTCACTTTTCACTTTCTAAGGCTTGGAGTTCATAACTGTTACCAAAATATGCCTAGGATTTCTTTATTAATTCTTTTCCAGCTTATGAGTATCATTTCAAACTGAAAGCTTAATTAATATTCAGGGAGAATTTAAAAAATAAATGTATATTTAGAGTGACTTATCTTAAAGCAGAAGTTTTTCCTACTACTTGTAATAACATTAGAACTGTTGTCTTTTACCTGCTAGTGGTTTAGTCGCTAAGTTGTGTCCGACTCTTGAGACCCCATGGACTGTAGTCTGCCAGGCTCTTCTGTCCATGGGATTCTCCAGGCAAGAATACTGGAGTGGGTTGCCATTTCTTTTTTCAGTCTTTTACCTAATTGCGTATTAATAATTATGATAACATATCTTTGTCTTGTGCATAACTTTAATGTCTTAACTTTAATAGGATGATTCTGATATTTTATCATTTTCTATGATGTAAACTATAATTTTCACATATTATTAGGGTGTCTGTGTATACTGATATATGTATGCATACATATATTTTTTTCTTCTACAAAATTTCTATTTTAAAAAATTTTATCATAAATACTGAATTTTGTTACATATATTTTTTGATAGCCATGATAATAGTCATGTGATTTTTCTCCTTTTTTTATTGCTTTATGAGCTATAATAATAGACTTTCCAATACTGGAAGTTGTGAGTGAAGTGTAATTTTAAATTATTGAAAATTTAAAAATATTATCCTCAAGTTTGACTTGCTGATATTTTTATTATAATTTTTCTTCTCTTTCCAAGATAAATTGGTCTGTGATTTTCTTTTTTGTAGTATCTTTGTCAGTTTTCAGTATCAGTGACATAGCAAGGGTTGTAAGAGTAACTAGAGAGGTTTCGTTTTGTCTGAACTTGGATGTGTGTGTTGGTTGCTTAGTCGTGTCTGACTCTTTGCAGCCCCATGGACTATAGTCCACCAGGCTCCTTGGTCCATGGGATTTCCCAGACAAAAGTACTAGAGTGGGTTGCCATTTCCTTCTCCAGGGGATCTTCCTGACCCAGGCATCTGTCTGAACTTACACTAGTTTAAATTAGATGAGACTTTACTCTTGAAAATTCTTAAATGATTTGTATTTGAAATTATTTGGTCCTGATGCCTTTTATGAGGATAGTTTTTTTTTTTTTTTTTTACAGTATTTCAGTTGGCTGTTTGTTCTAATTTCATTCAGATATTTCTCTCCCAAATTCATTTTCTTTTTCTAGAAAGTTGTCCATTTCATCCAGATGTTTACAACTATTAACATAAATATGTGCCAGAGTATTAGGCAGCTGACGTGGCCACCAAGGGCGCAGATTTCACGTATATGATTTAACAGTTCAGGCTCATTATTATCATCTAATAGTCCAAGATCTCCTGAGCTTGCTAGCAGTGCAGTCCCACCACTTCCTTCCTTCCTATATGTTGTTCCTCCTCCTCAAGTGTTTATTGAGGGTTGCTAGGTTATAGAGATATCTGGTATGTGCTAACCTGAGGACTGGCAAACTTATTATGAAGGGCCAGTAGTAAAGCTTTATGCTTCTTGGGCCACAGTCTCCTACAGCTATTCAAGGCTTCTGAGATAGCAGCTGTGAACCACTCATAAAGCGTGGTTCTGTCCCAGTGAACCTTTGTTTGCAAGCGGGGTGAGTTTAGATGGCCTGTGGACGTTAGCTGACCTTTCTCTAAGCCTGGTTCTGGGCATTTGGGATACTGTGGAGGAACGGAAGCAGTTTCTACTGCCCTGGAACTCATGAGCCAGCGAGTGGAGGAGAGAAGTCCCCTGGGAGTTGACACTCATGATGCCCAGGGTACTTGGTTCACGGTGTGTAAGGAACATCCAGTGTTTGTTGGGTGACCGAGTACAGCTGCTAACAACAGGGAAGACAAAGACGAAAGACGAGGAAGAACAGGTCCCTAAACCACTCTAATTTCTTTCTATGAAATCTCTAAGGTATTTTTACATGAGATCATATATTTTTCCTCTGGCCACAAGGTGGCCTAGGAACCTTTTGCATAGACTTTGCAATGGTTCTCTGAGCAGTCATTTCATGTCTATCATCTAAAGGGTTGAAGTTGCCAGAATTCTGAACATATGTAAATACAGCTTTTGTGACATCCCTGTAATCCCAGCCCACTGGGGACAGTGAGAAGTGTTAGGCATTAGAGAAATACTCGTTGAAGGGAATTGATGGACAAATGAATGGCTATATTAATACACAGTTTTCCATTCAGAAAGAGTAAAGCGTACTTGTTTCCAGAGCTTAGGCCATGGCAGCAGCTCGTGTGAGTTCCCATGCCAGATCCACCCTCTACAAGTCGTGTGGTAGTAGACAAGTTGCCTCTCCGTGCCTCGGGTCTTCTGGCGTGCAAAATGCTATTGTGAGGGTTAAGTGAATTAGTGCACATAAGTTCTGAAAAACTAGCATGTAGTAAACACTACTTGTTGCACATTATTGTTAGTGTAATAAAGTGCTGCTGCTGCTGCTGCTGCTAAGTCGCTTCAGTCGTGTCTGACTCTGTGCGACCCCATAGACGACAGCCCACCAGGCTCCCCCGTCCCTGGGATTCTCCACTGTCCCTGGGATTCTGCAGCTAATGTAAATATGAGCACTTGGAGTCTCATTAGAGGTTGTATTTCATATTTTTTTACAACTGGTGTTTCATAAACACCCACCATTGGAATAGATGCTGACCGTCAAGCTGGCCTTTGAGCTGACTGAGACTCGGACGAGGGCACCGGGGAGGCCTGGGAGGTTCCGGAAGAGAAGCCAGAGTGGCAGGCTCTTGGGGAGTGAGGCCGGTTCCTGCCCCCAAGCCCCTGGGGGTGCTGTACCGCTCTCGCCCCCAGCACCACAGCCCAGATGCAGAGCAGCGGCTGGCGTCTGCCCCATGGCCAGTGACATAGGTTTAGTTTCATCCTCACATGCTTGTATTTATCTAATCATAATGCTCACTTCCCACCCTGTTCCAGTCTAGAACAGCCACAATTCATGTTTATTTCTGATAACATTTACCTGCAACCTCTTTGCACCTCTCACCGGCTGACTCTCGTTTTCTCGTTTGTCTGTAGATATATGCAAAAAACCTGGTGAATGCCGACCGTTGTGCCCTTTTCCAGGTAGACCATAAGAACCAGGAGTTATATTCAGACCTTTTTGATATTGGAGAGGAAAAGGAAGGAAAGCCCGTCTTCAAGAAGACCAAGGAGATCAGGTACAGCGCGCAGTAGCGTGTGGTTGCCTTGGCGGCAGCCGGGCAGGTGCTCCGTCACCCACGTGTCTGTGCCTCTTCACAGGCGTGCTGACAGCACTTGTCATACTGTGATATCATTCCCACCAGGACCCGCCTCCTGAAGGTAGTGCTTCTGGGCATGACATTGCAGTGCCAGCGAAACCGCGCCTAGGAAGCTTTAGCGTCACTCCTGGAAATGCCGTCTTCCGGAGGCGGTCCTTTTGGAAATCATGTTGGAAAAACTTACTAGTGCTCCCAGGTAGGTAAAGGTGCGCCCCGCCTGGGGTCTGCAGGGCCTCCTGTGTCTAGGAGCAGGTCCACTTAGACAGTTTCGTCCCCTCCCCCTCGCAACCCAGAGAGCTGTCTGCAAGTCTGGACTGCAGTGAAACTGACCCGGTATATTTCCTAACTTCAACACATTATCCTGCAACCCAACAGCCGGTTGAACTGATTGCAGAGCACTCTTGTGCTGCGTCTTGAAGCTAAAGAGTTCTTGGATCTGTCAGTGGCTGCTGTTGTCACTTACGTGAGCAGGACGGCCTTTGGCTGGTGGCTGAGTCCTGCCACCACCGGGGCCCCTACAAGGAGCACAGTCACAGAGCTAGTACGCGACAAGCTGAGCGCTCAGAAGCTGTCTTTTTTAGACATTCGCATTTCTTCTGTTTTACACATGTATATGCTGTTTAACTACTTTTCCACAAGGTGCTCTAACGTACCGTGGTGGTTGCAACATTCCGAGTGAGATGCTGTCCCTTATTAATAGGACCGGCTCTTCATCTGGGCCATCTGTCTGCACACAGGAAGCCTGGAATGTGCCCACACTGACGCCCGCCACGGGGTGCTTCCCCTTCTGTGCTCCTGGGATGCTAGGATTCCACACTCACAGAACTCTGACTGCAGGCACCATTTAGGTTTCTGTAAAAAAAAATTCGTTTGTTTGTTTAGAGCTCAGTAGATTCGTCTGGATATAGTCAGTTAGGTAAAGTCACTTCTCCTGCTGAAGGTTTGAGAGCTCCTCAGCAGGCCCGGCATTGGTCTCCTTTTGAAGACATTAACTTGGAGCCTGCACTTCCAAGCGCAGACAGAACAGGGAGTGGGGTGTGGTTGGCCGTAACTCTCTGGGCTGACCAGTCAATGCCAGCCATTTACCTAAGGGCATGCCCCTCGGTTATGTTTCCACTGATCGGAGATAGAGACCACACTGAGCTACCCTCTGACCGAGAAAATCAAGAATAAACCATGAAACAGGCTCTGTTACTCTGCTCAAGGCCGTCTGATTTGTGTGTTCATGTTGCTCAAAGCACGAGAAAACGGGGCAAAGACGACCTTGCGTTTTACGTTGTACAGTGCCGGGTTCACTTGTTGGTGTTTTAAGAAAAGTTAAATCTCTTTCGTGTCAATTCTCTTTTGAATTTTCCTTAGGGAAATCAATGGGGTAGAGCTTTATTTCAAGAATGATAATTTTCTATAATGTTGAAAATGTAATATTATGAAAGCTATTTTTCAGCTACTGAAATATGCAACTATTGTGATTATAGATATCTTAACTATGTTTTGAATGAGAGCATGTATTATTATAATATTGTAATAAGAAAACTATTTATAAGTATGAGAATATATTTCTGTATAAAAGAAGATACTGATATTAGATATCAAGATATATCCAATACAATAATGCCTGTATTTTGGCTGTTTTTAAATTTAACAAATTAGAGAAGTGAAGATACCAGAAGTCGTAAACTGTGTTATTTTGGTAGTTACATTGCAGAGGCCTTAAAATTGAGGTCCTCTATCTCATGATCATATAACCTGTGGGTTTGGTTATATGTGTGGTGGAAAGTGTACTGGTGTTGACCTGCATTCTTGTTTTTGCTGTGCCACTCATATTTTAAGTATATGGGCAAGTTACTGAACCCATATGGGTCTCAGCTCACAGGAAGAATTATTTTAAAAAACTCATGTTGAAACATGTTGTAAATTATAAGGTATTTTGCAAATCTAAAGGATTATTATTGGTCAGTGCAGGAGAAGGCTAGTTAATTTTTCAATTTCAGTTTGTGATTCAGCATAATTTAATACATTATGAATTATGTCTTGTAAGGTATTCAAGTGATTACCATGCAGTGTTTTTCTGCTTCACCTTTATACATTTTATAGTAAAACAAGCACTTAAAATAGAAGTCTTTTTTATTCAGTGTTTGCTGGCAGTGACGTCTCTCAAGTTCTCCTGCAACATCTGTGTGCTCCTCTCTTCTGTGTGTGCAGGTTTTCAATCGAGAAGGGGATTGCCGGCCAAGTAGCAAGGACCGGGGAAGTTCTGAACATCCCAGATGCGTACGCAGACCCGCGCTTCAACAGGTGAGGCGGCCTCCTGTGCTCCGGCACTCCTCCTTTCCCGTCCAGCTCAGCTGAAGCCTCTGCGGTAGGGCCCCAGCTCTCCACGTCCCAGCTCAGTCAGTTTTTCCTCTTTGATGCTGTTATGCTTTCTTTGAACCAACTTAATTATCAGTAGTCAGTGTTTTCAGATCTTTATAAAAAATGATGGATTCGAAACCATTGATTGTCTCCAGCTGTGCATACGTGCGTGCAAAGTCACTTTGCTCGTGAAAGACTTTGTGACCCCATGGACTGTAGCCCGCCAGGCTCCTCTGTCCATGGGATTCTCCAGACAAGAATACTAGAGTGGGCTTGCCATGCCCTCCTCCAGGGGATCTTCCTAACCCAGGGATTGAACCTGCGTCTCTTATGTCTCCTGCACGGCAGGTGGATTCTTTACCACTAGCGCCACCTGGGAAGCCCCTATCTCCAGCTACAGGAGTTTAAATGTTTTAAGGAAAACTAAAAATCAAGAGTTTAAATTTATAAATTTTTTTCATTATAGTGTCATCATTTTGTCCTAAGCATATCCTTTAGCAAACCGTATCTTCAAAGGCTGTAACACATGGTGATAAAAGTATGTATTTTAAATCCTGGCTCTGTCCTCTGTCACCTTTAGAACATCCCGAAGGGAGTGACTGAATCTGTCACAGCCTCAGTTGTTTGCTCATCTTTAAAGTGGGCACAGTAATACCTATTTTGTAGGGTTTTTTAAAAATTTTTTAATTAGAGAAAATATTCAGAAAAGACCTGGCAACTTCACATGACACACAGTAGGAACTCAGTCAGTTGCAGACTTTATTGGATATTAAGATTGCTAATAAATTTTTGTTTGTTTTGAGTTACTTTGGAGAACTAGAAACCAGTTTATGTAATTTGATTTTAAAAACTTTCGAAATTGAAAGTCTCAAGATTGATGCCCTGAAAGTTGAAGGTAATGGTTCACCTGTTTTGACAGCAGTGTTCTGTGCATTCACAATTGGATTTCCTTCAGGGGACAGTTAAATAGCATAAGCAATGGGAAGTTTTTCAGGTGTTTGATTAATGTCATATTTGCATAACTTTTATATAAACAGAGCTGTACCCTGGTAACATATTTTTTCAATAAATTAAGTGTGCTGAAAATCTTACTTTTTGTCTTAAAAAAGCCAACTTGTCATTTTAGTACTTAAATATTGAAAATACTTATATATCCATATATAAAAGCTTTTTAAATAACATGAAAAAGCAAGCAACAGATTGTGAGAACAATTTGCAAAATGTATATCTGGCAAAATATTTGTATCTAGCATATATATATTTTAAAAAACTTCCAAGAGAACCCAATTTAATAAATAGGACACAAGATTTTAACAGATGCTTCACAAAATAAGATCGACCAATGGCCATTAAACAGATGAAAGATAAATTTAGTTGACTATGAAATCCTGTTACATACAAGCTTGAATGGTTTAAATTTTTTAAAAAGTGATGCTAGCAAGCATTGGCAAGAATATGGAGAAACGTGGATGCTCATACCTTGCAAGTGGGAGTGTATGTTTGCACAACCACCTTGGAGAATAGATTCACAGTGTCTTATGAAGTTCGGCACACACTTACAGCCCTCGTTCAGCTCCACTTCTGGGTAACACTCCAAGAAAAACAGCACCTGTCCACACAAAGATTTGTAGACAAATCTTGAGGGCAGCATTATTCATAATTGCCCCAAATGGCAATTAACAAATAATGTCCCTTAACTGGTGAAGATATATATAAAATGTGATGTACCCATACCCTGAGCTTCTGCAGCGGCTCAGTGGTAAAGAGTCTGCCTGCCAGCGCAGGAGACGCAGATTAGATCCTTGGGTCGGAAAGATTCCCTGGAGAAGTGAATGGGTATCCACTCCAGTAGTCTTCCCTGGGAAATCCCACGGAGAGAGGAGCCTGGAGGGTTTTAATCCATAGGTCACAAAGAGCCGGACATGACTGAGAGGCTGAACACACACACACACACACACACACATCCACACCACAGAATACACTCGGCAAACAAAAGGGCTGAGCTGCTGACAGTGCAACACGGGCGAATCTCAGAACCATCACTCGAGGTGAGAGAAACCCACCAGAGAAGGCTGCCGACTAACTCATTGCCTGCAGTTGTACAATTGCTCCTATGGAATGACTCCTGTTTTCAAAAACCATTTTGAAACTATTTCCCCTAAATCAGGAGGCAGCAAATCTCTTCTTTGAAGAATCAGACAATAGGTATTTTTGGCTTTGTCAGCCACAGCATCTGCGTCACAGCTCTGTTGTGGGGCAGTGGGAATCCGTCAAGGAATGGCGTGGCTGTGTCCCATTTATATTGCTTACAAAACTGGAGGGCGCCGGTTTGTACACAGTCTGTAGATGGCTGCTCCCTGCTCTAAATTGTTACGGTAAGATGTCCCATTTAAGTTTGTTCAGCAAGTTTACAGCACTCATAAACCTGGCCAAGTGCAAACACACAGGTCATTTTTACCGAATGTATTAGACTTTTCTCTAAATCCACAGTTGGCATGTACTTTGTGACGTGGGATGCTTCTCATTAGAACCAGACGAGAAGCTGAACACCTCCTGGAGATGGTTCTGAAAAACTCTCTTGAAAGCAGAACTGGGTTAGAATATTTTCAAAAAGGTTTTATTAAAAACCACTTGCGTGTGTCCCCACTGTCTTTGAGTTTAGAAGCTAACAGTTCCATTGCAGTTAACTGTGGGAGAAGCGGAACTGGGCTGAGTGTGTGATGGCGCGTGGTTTACTCTCTCCTGCCTGTGCTCTCTTGTGCTGCCGTCTTGCCCCTGCCGCGGGCGCAGAGAGGTGGACTTGTACACGGGCTACACGACCCGCAACATTCTGTGCATGCCGATCGTCAGCCGCGGCAGCGTCATCGGCGTGGTGCAGATGGTCAACAAGCTCAGCGGCGGCGCCTTCTCCAAGACAGACGAGAACAACTTCAAGATGTTTGCTGTCTTCTGTGCTTTAGCCTTACACTGTGCCAATGTAAGTCATGACGTTTCTACTACTTGGTATTAAATTTTATAAACCTGGAAAGTGGTTTTTTCCCCCTCATTTCCTTTATAAACCCCAAAGGGTGATTCCTGGTTATGCATATCTTAGGAAATACCTTAAAATTCCTTGGAAGGAAAAAAAGAAAAAAAAAACCCTGATTTTTGCATTTATTTTAAGGTGTGAATTTGATAAAAACAAAAATGAGGTGAATATGTAAGGTTTCCCTTCCCCGATAACTACCGCTGTAGTTTCATACGTAATCTACCGATGTAGACGAGGTTATCCAAACCTAAGAGGTTGTCATTTGTGCTGTGCTTGAGATTCTTGTGCAAAAAAAAAAAAAGAGAGAGAGAGTAATAACTCGAGTCTTAACACCAAGCAGGAAAGTTTCCTCTGCGAGGAAAAGGGAGGCAGCCACTCCACATGTTTGTCAGGTGCTGTGTGCAGGCGTGCTTAGTCGCTCAGTCGTGTCTGACTCTTTGAGACCCCACGGACTGCAGCCCACCAGGCTTCTCTGTCCATGGCTTTTTCCAGGCAAGAATACTGGAGTGGGTTGCCATGCCCCCTCCTCCAGGGGATCTTCTCCACCCAGGTTTCGAACCTGTGTCTCCTGCACTGGCGGGCAGATTCTTATCAGTGAGCCGCCTGATGGTGTCTTCATTTAATCTTCACAACAGCCCAGCTCTGTGTACTGAACAGTAAGATTAGGTTCCATTTATTTTATAAAGACTCACTTTAAAAGAGCTGAACGTATCATTTTTCTTTTACATTTTAAATGAGTCAAACATTTAGTATTCTATGAACTCTAGTAATCCTTCAGTGACATTACTGGAATTCTGAACTCGGAGAAGATTTTATTAACATTTTGTAGCCAAATCAACATGCATGGGAATTGTCACCATAGTAATTTAGAGAAATTTGTCTTTTTGGAAATCATAGGAGCAACCATGTGAGTAATAAAAATAGCACAGAAGACTCGGAACAAAATGGCAAAAAATAATAGTCTGGTGATGAGGGGTGACTGTGTGCATTGCACGTAGTCCTTCCTGCAGCCCCGTGCCGCCTCATGGGGGCTGTACTGTCACCCGGCCCATCGCAGACAGACTGGGACAGCTGTCAAACTCTTCTAACTTCAGACGTCTTTTATACCAGCATATCTCCTCATCAGTAAAAAGATTGACAGAATGCATCTGTTTAGTTTAAAAGTTGTAGGAAATATAATTTCCACTATATTCTAAATATTGACCTTTATAATTTCAAAATATATTCAGTGGAATCTAGGTTTTAGAATAATTTGACATCTATTAATAGTCCACTTCCCTGGAAGAGGGCATGGCAACCCACTCCAGTATTCTTGCCTGGAGAATCCCATGGACAGAAGATCCTGGGAGGCTACAGTTCATGGGATCGCAAAGAGCTGTACACAGCTGAAGCAACTTAGCACAGTTCACTTAAAAATAGAATGAGAAGCTCTTATCACTTATCATTCTTTTCTCTCTTTGAACATGTGTTTCTGTTACCCCACAAAAGTTTATTCTAATATATGTTGTACTTTAGAGTGTTTTTTTTAAATTATAATAGTCTAAAACAAACACGTGTAAGGAGTGTTAAAAATTAATTTTGACCTGTGATGTTATGTCATGGACCTCCCAGGTGGCACAGTAGTAAAGAACCCGCCTGCCCCTGCAGGAGATGTAAGAGACAAGGGTTTGATTGCTGGGTGGGGAAGAGCCTCTGGAGTAGGAAGTAGCAACCTGCTCCAGTATTCTTGCCTGAAAAAATTCATGGACAGAGGAGCCGGGAGGGCTATAGTCCATGGGGTTGCAGAGTCAGACATGACTGAGCAACTGAGTACACACTATTCAGTTCAGTTCAGTCGCTCAGTCGTGTTCGATTCTTTGCGACCCCAAGAACCGCAGCACGCCAGACCTCCCTGTCCATCACCAACTCCCGGAGTTTACCCAAACTCATGCCCATCGAGTCGGTGATGCCATCCAACCATCTCATCCTCTGTTGTCCCCTTCTCCTCCCGCCTTCAATCTTTCCCAGCATCAGGGTCTTTTCCAAGGAGTCAGTTTGTGACAAATACCACAGACTGGGTGACTTAAACAACAGAAGGTTATGTTTCTGTGGTTCTGACAGCTGGAATTTAAAGATCCGACTGCTGGCAGTCTGGTTTCCTCTAGGCCTGTGGCCTCCTGCCTTCGTGTGTCTCCACCTGGTCTTTTCCCCGTGATCGTCTGTGTTGCAGTCGCCGCTTCTTATAAGGGATTAGGGGCCGCCCTAGTGAAGTCTGTAGACTGCTTTAGTCTCCTCCCTTGGGGCCTCCCCAAGTGGCTCAGTTGGTAAAGAATCTGCTTGCAATGCAGGAGACCCAGGTTCGAGCCCTGGCTAGGGAAGATGCCCTGGAGAAAGAAATGGCCACCCACTCCAGCATCTTGCCTGGAGAATTCCATGAACGGAGGAGCCAGGCAGGCTACAGTCCATGGTATCGCAAAGAGTCAGCTACAACTGAATGATTAACTTTTTTTTTAGCATTCAACCTAGAGTCACTCCTTATTCTGTCTTTTATGTCCTAGGCATTTTGAAGTGTATAGTGAAAGTGAAAGTCACTTAGTCATGTCCGATTTTTTGCAACCCCATGGTCTATACTGTCCATGAAATTCTCCACCTGAGATACTGGAGTGGGTGGCCTTTCCCTTCTCCAGGTGATCTTCTTAACCTAGGGGTGAAACCCCGGTCTCCCGTATTTCTAGTGGATTCTTTACCAGCTGAGCCACAAGGGAAGCAACCTATCCCTCTTCCAGTGGATCTTCGCGACCCAGGAATCGAACCAGGGTCTCCTGCACCTCAGGCGGATTCTTTGCCAGCTGAGCTATCAGGGAAGCGCTTTTGAAGTGTACGGACGGGTTATTTTGTAGGGTGTTTCTATTTTGGTTTCATCTGGTTTTTCCTCATGGCTCTCTTGAGGTAATCATTTCGGCAGGAACATCTCAGCAGGCTGTGTGTTCACGGTGCCAGCTGCAAGCAGGCTCTGGGAAGGAGGTGTCTGCCTGGTTTCTCCGCTGAAACATCCTTTCCCCCTGTTGTCACTATTTCAGAAGAGAGTTTACACATAAGCCTGGATATTCTTTGCTTGATCTCTCTCTGTCTCTCTCTGCATATCAGAACTTCCTCCTAACTCCAGAGAATTCCTTCCAGCTATTTCGTCCCCACCTTTGGGATATTGCTCTCTGAGAATGTGGCTCCCACCATTTCAGCACCAAGTTTATTTCTACTTATCACCTTTACTTTTTGGGAAGCCCTAAGAGTTGCAGATATGCAGATGACACCACCCTTATGGCAGAAAGTGAAGAGGAGCTAAAAAGCCTCTTGATGAAAGTGAAAGAGGAGAGTGAAAAAGTTGGCTTAAAGCTCAACATTCAGAAAATGAAGATCATGGCATCCGGTCCCATCACTTCATGGCAAATAGATGGGGAAACAGTGGAAACAGTGTCAGACTTTATTTTCCTGGGCTCCAAAATCACTGCAGATGCTGACTGCAGCCATGAAATTAAAAGACGCTTACTCTTTGGAAGAAAAGTTATGATCAACCTAGATAGCATATTCAAAAGCAGAGATATTACTTTGCCAACTAAGGTCCGTCTAGTCAAGGCTATGGTTTTTCCAATAGTCATGTATGGATGTGAGAGTTGGACTGTGAAGAAGGCTGAGCACCAAAGAATTGATGCTTTTGAACTGTGGTGTTGGAGAAGACTCCTGAGAGTCCCTTGGACTGCAAGGAGATCCAACCAGTCCATTCTGAAGGAGATCAGTCCTGGGATTTCTTTGGAAGGAATGATGCTAAAGCTGAAGCTCCAGTACTTTGGCCACCTCTTGCGAAGAGTTGACTCATTGGAAAAGACTCTGATGCTGGGAGGGATTGGGGACAGGAGGAGAAGGGGACGACCGAGGATGAGATGGCTGGATGGCATCACTGACTCGATGGACATGAATCTGAGTGAACTCCGGGAGTTGGTGATGGACAGGGAGGCCTGGTGTGCTGAGATTCATGGGGTCGCAAAGAGTCAGACACGACTGAGCGACTGAACTGAACTGAACTGAAGAGTTGCTTTCATCTTGAGTCAATGGGAACAGGAGGAGTTTTATTATAGCAATTGCTCTTAATGTGAACTCCACATGAACTAAGATGCCAAAGAGTATGGCAGCCCTGTCATCAAAAATTGTTTTTTATGATCTGTCAGCTGAAAAGTTATTTAGGTCCACGTTCAAGTACCTTATGAAAGCTTTATAAACCACTTTTAGACTTTAGTAACACCAGTATTTGATTTAAGAGATTTTCGTACTAGTGAAACTTGAGAAAGGGGTGATTTGAAATGAAAGGTGGGAAAAGAGCATTTTTAGGTAAGAGTCCAGGTAAAAATTAAGGCGGTGGAACTTGATCTTCTTAAAATCCGTCCATGTTTCTGTGCATCCCTTGAGGAATTACTGAGTCCGTCCCAGGGTGGGCGCTGTGAGGCCGGTTCAGCTCTCCTTAACGATGAATGTTGCATCAGAAACCTGGACTCAACCACGGTCAAACGATTATTCCAATCCGAATACCAAGGTGAAACAAGAAAAATAACACTCCTCTGCAAAGTCATGAGTAAGTTGACAGGCATTCTATTTTTATGTTGGGCCAAAGCTAGTAGAGTTCCTTTATAGTGAAACTGACTTGTAGCTTTTTATAAACACTTTGAAACTCACCGAAACTCTTTCTGCTCTTCTGTCATGACAGATAGGGTATGTGCCACAGTTTCATAGGGTGTCAGCGCCCGGTGGTGGGCTCCGGGAGTAAACCTCGCTTGAACCGAGCAGACCCGTGCCTGGTTGTTGTCTGAAGGTGCGTGTTGAAACCCAGGTGGCGCAGCGTCAGCTCTCTGTATGGAGTTAATCGCCACCTTTTAAACTGCAGTATATCTTCTCTCCATGAGAGCTTATAAAATCTGCATTGTTTCTGACAGTGCCTCCAAACTCAGAAAGCATGATAGCTCAGGGGCACCCCCACCCCCGCCCTGCCCTCTCGACGTGCCTTCCCATCCAGGGAGCAGCTGGTATTGGAGTTGTTTCTGTTCAATGAAGAGGGAAGACCAACGTACTGCCCTTCTTTACAGTAACACTGGCTTTGTTGAGGCAAGCATCCTCCTACAGAAAAAAGAAAATGCAGAGAGCGCCCACTGTGTGTCAGTGTCTGTAAGCCAGCAGTTGGTTTCTTTGCAAGAAGAGTTTCCTGTCAGAGCCTTCTTCAGGGGAGGATGTCAGATCAGGAGAGACCTCTAGAGTAAAGACCAAGACCTGGATCCCGGTTCCTTTGTTAGTCCCACAGCTATCCCGAGGGAGGCTGTGATTAGCTCCACTTGATGTGAGAGAGACAGATACGTGGATGAAGTAACCCGGGGAAGGCCCCGCAGCACATGTGTGGCCGGCCAGCTTTGGATGTGGCCCTGGAGTCCTCGGCGCACTGCCCTTCACTCGCCCGCAAGAAAGACAGCGTTTTAAACACTTCCGTCTCAGAGCTAGTCAAGGAGAAAAAGTCATTTCTCTGCATCTTGGTACCGTGGTCTCCATAAACTGGAATAGACGTGCAGGCAGAGGAAGCCACACATCAGATGCTGTATTTTTTTGATGGTGTAATTTTAGCCACTCGATTCTTTTTTATCAGCTCAGTTCTTAGCGGGGACGTCAATATGTTGATCTTTCCTTGTGTTGGTCTCTTCTTTCCTGGATTTCCTCACTCCCCCATTCCTTTACTTACTTGACTTTTACTTACTCAGATCTGTCTGGAATTGCTTCCCCTGGGGGAGACCCAGGTAGCCTTGTCTCTCTGCAGGGTCCTCAGCCCAGGAACTCCTCCCTGCAGCCACAGCCGGGCCTCTGGTCCCGCATGGGGCACGGGGCACAGCCTCCGCCGGGCCTGGTGTTGCCCTCACCCCTGTAGCCCTGTCTCATGCTACTGTACGCAGAGCACAAAGTTCCTGTCCATACCTGTGTGGACCATGTCTTTTGTTTTAGGATTATTTAGGGGGCCACATTAACTTCATTAATGACATTTTTTAATGCCATTGACATCACACTGAAAATCTGTACTTTAGCAGAAATCTCGTCAGTTAGGTTGGGCGTGTGAATTGAGTAAAGGGGAAAGAGCACCCAGTTTGTATCAGCAGGAGTTGAGCCCCTTTGCATCTATGGATTGCCTGCAGCCAGTGGTGAGCGAGTAAAGCCAGCTCTCTAACCAAGAAGGGGCCTTACGTGTAGTGCTTCCCAGTCTGTGTGGAGTGCAGACTCCCGCTCAGACAGGCGCGCGCCCGAGGAGCATCCTGAGGGCAGCCCTGGGAGCCAGGGAGCATCCTCAGCAGGTGGGACGCAGCGCAGAGGCCCTGAAACGTGAGAGTGCTTCGGCAGACTGAGCTCTCAGGAGCCCAACGGCGTGGCTGCGGTGCTGGGGGACGTGGTCATTGCCGGCCACTCAGATCTGTGCTGTCCCTTACATGTGAGACCCCACGGACGCCGCGTGTCCTTCCCGACTCGGGCACTGCAGTGTCCACAGTCTGCAGCTGGGAGACCTGGGCGCAGAGAACTCAATTAGCTCACCTAAAGGCGCACAGCTGGTCAACGCAGGAGAGGGGGTCGCCCCAGAAGGGTGAGCTGGAGCCTGGTCTTAGCTGGTGTCCCTTTAAGTGAGTCCAGGCCTCCTGTGAATGTGAGTAACGTCAGCGCATCCTCTGCGCACCCCCATGTCTGTGCAGAGCCAGTAAGTAGGGGTGCCGATTCATAAGATCACGCGGTTGTGTTCTCACCGCGTGGTGGGCACGAGCTAGGTTACACTCCTGTTTCCAGGCCGTCGTCCTGCTGCCTTTGTGGCTTTCCCCTAGCTTCATGTCTGAGATTAATCCCCCATCCAAATCAAGGGCGGCCTCCTCTCCTAGCAGTCCCTTCTGGCTGGACAGTGAGCCCAACTTAACTACTCAGCTGTCACAGGCAAATAGTCTGTACAAAGTCAGCACACAACGTGGTGTTCCATCTGCATTAACAGTTTGCAGTGGGGTGAAGAGAGTGGAATCATTTATTAGTAATATGCTATTTTCTACTATTCATATTGAAGGTCATTTAGAAAACAGGGACTCAAGTAGCTATAAAATTCACCAAAACTAATTCTTTTTTTGCTGTAAAGTTAAAGTTCATGTTACTGCCTTACATTGATTACAAAACTTGAAAAAAAATAAAAATTAACAGTTTATATGTTTACGAATAATATAAACGTATTAAAATTATACATAATGATAAATAAAAATGTAGTTTATTCTCAGTGGAGGTCATAAGCTTGTAAAATGAGGCAAATTAGAGTCTTTTGTGAGAATTGCAAAAGTCGTGTATCCAGGGCACTGTAAAGGCCGCTTGCAGCGAGCGAGCGCTCACTGGCGTTGATGACCGTGGTAGCAATGCTGCTTTGCTGCCTAATAGAGCTACTTTTACAACCACCTCCCCGCAGAACTGCACTGAAGCGCAGGCGGTACTGACTTCCAGTAACTACCGAGTAAGCCCTGTTGACTGTTCGCCCTCCTGCCGGAACCTACAGTACCATCCTGAGTGGGCAGGATGAGACAGTCCATTGACGGTTGGGAGGAGCATGTGAGAACTTTTAAGGAATGCTGTTAGGAAACGTCCGTTTTCTTGATTGTGCGCACACGGATGGAGCTTTCGCCCGGCTCGTCCGTCAGGTGGCTGTGTCTTGTCCAGGGTGCCATCTCCTGTGCCAGGGGCCTTCTGTTCTACAAGAAAGAAGAGCGGACAGTGGTGTCCAGCCTGCACTTCTAAGCCTGATCCAGCTGTTCCTCAGCCTTGTTAGGAGGACAGCTTTGCAATGTCCACTCATTTCCCTTGTGCTACAAAGGCTTTGCTACTTGCAGCAAAACACTTGGAATGGTTGTTGAATGCATTGTTTATTTACACATATTTCTTTCACAAAAAGATAGAAATTCCAAATTGCTGATCTTTTTCTGATGACAAATGACAGTGTTTTGTTACTTATAAGACGTATTCAAAGAAATAAACATTTCATCTGAACTTTCAGATTGCAAGAAACATTAACACCAAATAAGAAGATAATTGCTTTTCCAGATAAATTCATACCACGAAGAGAGTACTTTGAAAACAGTTATTTTCCATCATCATCGTGTGACTTTTTGCTGAAATTTATGTGTCACATACACAAATTACCACGTACGTTTACAAAGACTAGGAGCAAACACACACACACACACACACACACACACACACCCCGATGACTGGCGTGTCCATTGCCCCCCATGAGTCTCTGTGACCCGTTCTCACACAATCCTCCCCATCTTCATCCCCCCATTTCAGGCAACCACTATTGTACTTTCTATAACTTCCTTTGAATTTTCTAGAACTGTTTTATATGACTGGAATCATAAACTCTGTGTTCCTTTCTGTCTGACTTCTTTCCCTTAGCACACTTAGTTTGAGATTCACCCATGACACTGCGTGTGTAAATAGTTCAGTCTTTATTACTGAGTATTCCACTTTATGGATACATTATGAGCTGTTGGTTTAGTCACCTGTTGATGGAAATTTGCGTTATTTCACTTTTGGCTGTTACAAATAAAGCTGTCCAAGCCTGTGTGTGGGCATGTGCTTCTGTTTCTCCTGAGGAAGTGCCTAGACTGGTGGGGTTTTGTGGTGGGGGGATGTTTAAAAAACTGCCAAGCCAACCGACTTCCAATATTCCCAGCATCACTGGGAATGTTCTAGTCTCTCCACATTTGCATCTCTGGGTCTTTGGTGAAGTGTCTGCTCAAATCATTTGCCTATTGTTTGGGATTTCTGGTTTTTGTCACTGAGTTTTGATAGTTCTTTTATATATTCTCAGAGAAGGCCATGGCACCCCACTCCAGTCCTCTTGCCTGGAAAATCCCATGGACAGAGGAGCCTGGTGGGCTGCAGTCCATGGGGTCACTAAGAGATGCAAGTCATCTGTCAGATCACTTATTTGCAAATATTTGTTCCCAGTGTTTGGCTCGTCATTCTCTTAACATTTTCTTCTTAAGAACAGTTTTTAATTTTAAAGAAGTCTAGCATGACTTTTTTCTTTTTGTGATCATGCTGTCTGCATTGTATCAAAGAAATATTTGTCTAACTTAAGGTGACAACGATTTTCTCCTGTGTTGGCTTCTAGAAGTTTTACAGGTTTTACATTTAAGTCTGTGGCTGATTTGAGTGAGTTGTTGCATATGGTATAAGATGAGGATCAACATTTACTTTTTTGTTTTCCATCAAAGTGCCCAGTTGGTCAGCTCCCTGAGTGGTGTAGACTCTTCTTTCTCTGAGGTCTTGCCTTGCACTCTTGTTGAAAACCAACTGACCCTATGTATTCATTCTCCTGATGGCCTGACCTCTTTATCACTGAAATGATCTCCTTGGTAATAATCTTTACTCTGAAATCTAGTTTATTAGGTGGGAATTTACAGCTGTTCCCATTTTGTCTAGACTGGTGTTAAATGTTAAATACCTTTTCCAACTTTTGTTATTGTTATTCAGTCCCTAAGTTGTGTCCAACTCTTTGCGATCCCATGGACTACAGCATGCCAGGCTTCCCTGTCATTTACTATCTCCTGGAATTTGCCCAGACTCATGTCCATTGAGTCAGTGATGCCATCCAACCATCTCATCCTCTGTTACCCTCTTCTCTTGCCCTCAATCTTTCCAAGCATGAGGGTCTTTTCCAGTGAGTCAGCTCTTTGCATCAGGTGGCCAAAATATTGAAGCTTCAGCTTAAGCCTCAGTCCTTTCAATGAATATTCAGGGTCAATTTACTTTAGGATTGACTGGTTTGATGTCGTTGCTGTCCAAAGGACTCTCAAAAGTTTTCTCCAGCACCACATTTCAAAAGCATCCATCCTTTGGTGTTCAGCCATCTTTGTGGTCCAACTCTCACATCCATACATGACTACTGGGAAAACCAGAGCTTTGACTATACAGACCTTTGTCAGCAAAGTGATGTCTCTGCTTTTTAATATGCTGCCTAGGTTGTCATGGCTTTTCTTCTAAGGAGCAACCGTCTTTTAACTTCACGGCCGCAGTCACTGTCCACAGTGACTTTTGGAGCCCAGGAAAAATAAAGTCTGTCACTGTTTCCACTTTTTCCCCATCCGTTTGCCATGAAGTAATGGGACCAGATGCCATGATCTTTGTTTTTTGAATGCTGAGTTTTCATCCAGCTTTTTCACTCTCCTCTTTCGCCTTCATCAAGAGGCTCCTAAGTTCCTCTTCACTTTCTGCCATTAAAGTGGTATTATCTGTATATATGAGGTTGTTGATATTTCTCTCTGTAGTCTTGATTCCAGCTTGTGATTCATCCAGCCTAGCATTTTGCATGATGTACTCTGCATATAAGTTAAATAAACAAGGTGACAATATACAGCCTTGATGTACTTCTTTCCCAATTTGGAATCAGTCCATTGTTCCATGTCCAGTTCTAACTGTTGTTTCTTGTCCTGCATACAAGTTTTTCAGGAGACAGGTAAGGTAGTCTGGTATTCTCGTCTCTTTAAAAATTTTCCAGTTGTTGTGATCTACACAGTCAAAGTATTTAGGGTAGTTAATGACCCAGAATATGAAGTCAAGTGGGCCTTAGGAAGCATCACTATGAACAAAGCTAGTGGAGATGATGAATTCCAGTTGAGCTATTTCCAATCCTGAAAGATGATGCTGTGAAAGTGCTGTAGTCAATGTGCCAGCAAATTTGGAAAACTCAGCAGTGGCCACAGGACTGGAAATGGTCACTTTTCATTCCAATCCCAAAGAAAGGCAATGCCAAAGAATGCTCAAACTACCACACAATTGCACTCATCTCACACACTAGTCAAGTAATGCTTAAAATTCTCCAAGCCAGGCTTCAGCAATATGTGAACCATGAACTTCCTGGTGTTCAAGCTGGATTTAGAAAAGGCTGAGAAGCCAGAGATCAAATTGCCAACATCCGTTGGATCTTTGAAAAAGCAAGAGAGTTCCAGAAAAACATCTATTTCTGTTTAATGACTATGTCAAAGCCTTTGACTGTGTGGATCACAATAAACTGTGGAAAATTCTGAAAGAGATGGGAATACCAGACCACCTGACCTGCCTCTTGAGAAATCTGTATGCAGGTCAGGAAGCAAAGTTAGAACTGGACATGGAACAACAGACTGGTTCCAAATAGGGAAGGAGTACATTGAGGCTTATATTGTCACCCTGCTTATATAACTTATATGCAGAGTACAGCATGAAAAATGCTGGGCTGGATGAAGCACAAGCTGCAATCAAGATCACTGGGAGAAATATCAATCACCTCAGATATGCAGATGGCGCCACCCTTATGGCAGAAAGTGAAGAGGAACTAAAGAGCCTCTTGATGAAAGTGGAGAGTGAAAAAGTTGGCTTAAAGCTCAACATTCAGAAAACGAAGATCATGGCATCTGGTCCCATCACTTCATGGGAAATAGATGGGGAAACAGTGGCTGACTTTACTTTTCTGGGCTCCCAAATTACTGCAGATGGTGACTGCAGCCATGAAATTAAAAGACACTTACTCCTTGGAAGAAAAGCTATGACCAACCTAGACAGCATATTCCAAAGCAGAGACATTACTTTGCCAACAAAGGTCCGTCTAGTCAAGGCTATGGTTGTGTATGGATGTGAGAGTTGGACTATAAAGAAAGCTGAGCACCAAAGAACTGATGCTTTAGAACTGTGGTGTTGGAGAAGACTCTTGAGAATGCCTTGGACTGCAAGGAGACCAACCAGTCCATCCTAAAGGAAATCAGTTCTGAATATTCATTGGAAGGACTGATGCTGAAGATGAAACCTCAGTGCTTTGGCCACCTGATGTGAAGAGCTGACTCATTTGAAAAGACCCTGATTCTGGGAAAGATTGAAGGCAGGAGGAGAAGGGGATGACAGAGGATGAGACGGTTGGATGGCATCACCGACTGAATGGACATGAGCTTGAATAGTCTCTAGGAGTTGGTGATGGACAGGGAGGCCTAGTGTGCTGCAATTCATGGGGTCGCAAAGAGTCGGACACGACTGAGTGACTGAACTGAACTGAATGAACCAGAAGTAGATGTTTTTCTGGAATTTTCTTGCTTTTTCTATGATCCAGTGGATGTTGGCGATTTGATCTCCGGTTCTTCTGCATTTTATAAATCTAGGTTGAACATCTGGAAGTTCTCAGTTCACGTACTGCTGAAGTCTAGTTTGAAGGATTTTAAGCATAATCTTGCTAGCATGTGAAATTAGTGCAATTATACAGTAATTTGAACATTCTTTGGCATTGTCTTTTTGGAATTGGGATGAAAACTGACCTTTTCCAGTCCTGTGGCCACTGCTGAGTTTTACCAATTTCCAGCCTTTTACTTTTACCCTGTGAAGTGTGAAATTTGCTCAGCCGTGTCCAACTCTTTGCAGCCCCATGAACTATACAGTCCATGGAATTCTCTAGACCAGAATACTGGAGTGGGTAGCCTTTTCCTTCTCTAGGGGATCTTCCCACCCCAGGGATGGAACCCAGGTCTTCTGCATTGCAGGTGAATTCTTTACCAGCTGAGCCACAAAGGAAGATCCTATCTGAGTCTTTGTTATATTTAAAGTAGGATTCTTTCTTGTAGACAGTGTGAGTTGGGGTTTTGCTTCCTGCTCAGTCAGATAACCTTTCCTTTAATGAGGCTATTTAGACCAGGCATGTCTTTTGTTTAGGTGTACATCCATAATCTTGTTATTTGTTTTGTTTGTTCCATCTGTTTTTTGTTTCCGTTTCCCTCTGTCTTCAAAAGTTGAATTAAAAAAAAAAATCTTTTATCACACAGCTTTTAACTTATGGAAATCTGCTGTATGACAAATTTCACTGATTGTCACTGGTTTTGAACCTGATTGACAGTATATAAAGATGCAGCTGATTCGTTTGCAAAAGTAACTGATTTACATCAGGGAAAATAGAAATTTATCTGAATTTCAGTCAAAGATATTAGTGATTAGAGAGCAAAACTGTGAGTGTGATGTGTAAGAACAGGCAGTGGTACTTTTATTCTTTTTGACTCCACATACTTTTTGGCATCACCGACTCAATGGACATGAGCTTGAACAAGGTCTGGGAGTTGGTGATGGACGGGGAAGCCTGGTGTGCTCCCATGGGGCCACAAAGAGTGGGACAGGACTGAGCGACTGAACTGAACTTTTTGGCATATTTTTCTCCAATAGGTGGTGCTACTGGTAAAGAACCTGCCTGCCTGCCAAGGCAGGAAATGGAAGGGAAGCGGGTCCCATTCCTGGGCAGGGAGTAGGGACGACCCCCTACAGCAGGGCATGGCCACCCCTCCAGTGTTCTTGGCTGGAGAATAGCTTGGACAGAGGAGCCTGAAGAGCTGTGGTCCGTAGTGTCGCGTAGAGTCGGACACGACTGAAGTGACTCAGCACAGCACGCGCTCACGCACTTTTTGGCATATTTTTCTCCACTAATACCAAGTAATAAAGAAAAAAAATTGACAATAGATAACATATAATGCTTCATTTCAAAATATATAATTGTTTAGTGTGAGCAAAAGTCATGCTAAGTAAATAAAACTAAATATTTTAAAAATATGTACTTTTTATCTTTTAAAATTTCTATTATATTTTAATTTATAATACAATATATTAGCACAGTGTGTAATTTCTGAAGGGGCATACATTTATTACACGTACATCTATAAACTTATTTTACCCATAAAGAACTTTACAATCAACAAATTTTCAAACTCCCTGGACTAGAGGACTTTGAGATCACCAAGAGTTAAGCTAAATATTTTTAAAAGGAGACACAGAAGAAAAGTCAACCGATGTCTCAGTTTAGTTGTTTTGCATCTTAGTCTGTTTGTGCTGCTGTAACAAAATACCAGGGACTAGGTGGCTTATGCACATCAGACGTTTATTTCCCACCAAGGCTGGGAGTCCAAGAACAAGGTACCAGGTAATCTCTCCGCCTAGATACAATGTCTGGCCGTCTGACAAAAAAAATATGTATACTTGTTACACAATTTAAGAAGCCTTTTAAAATGGAGATATAATTCCTTAAAAAGCCATTTGTGTCTTCAGAGTCACATGTGGGGTTTCTTCAGTGAGTATGAAAATACATAGTGATGGTGAGAAAGGTTGGGAAAGACTGAAGGCGGGAGGAGAAGGGGACCACAGAGGATATGAGGGTTGGATGGCATCACTGACTCGATGGACATGAGTCTGAGGAAGCTCCAGGAGTTGGTGATGGACAGGGAGCCCTGGCGTGCTGCAGTCCACGGGACCGCCAAGAGTCGGACACGACTGAGCGACTGAACGGAACTGAACTGATGGTGATGGTGGTTGATGGATAGTAATATGCAGCAATAGTAGTTAAGGACAAGTAATAGCGAATAGTTGCAGTTGTGATTTTTTTTTTAATAGCAGCCTCTGCACTTTAATGACGCACCGCGCACGCGTTAGTTTACGTTCTCTGTGTTGGCTCCGCCCCCCAGATGTACCACAGGATCCGGCACTCGGAATGCATCTACAGGGTCACGATGGAGAAGCTGTCCTACCACAGCATCTGCACGGCGGAGGAGTGGCAAGGCCTCATGCACTTCAACCTGCCCGGCCGTCTGTGCAAAGAGATAGAGCTGTGAGCGTCCCGTCCCGCCCACTTCCTCAGCCACAGTTCCCACCCGACTGAACTTAGAGTGAAATGGCTTCCAGAAGTATAATCAGAAATATTGCGTTACACGTATGGTCTCTGACCTTAACCATTTCCCCATTCCAAGGAAGGAAAGGCCGGATCTCTTTATCTGTAGAAAAACTAGCCTGAATGCCATTTTGAAATGAGCCAACCTAAATGTTAGCTTTCCTTGTTTACACACTTTATGAAATATTTACTATTCAAAATGGCATTTAAGCTTAGATAACTGAAAGCTTTCATTTCCATATAGTTTTAAGTTTGCCAGTTAAATCTGAGACTTTATAATACAAGATTTAGCATCCACACTTGGCTTCTAATCCTACGCTAATACATTTGTTACTGGTGGTCAGACTGCCCATCAAAAGTGTAAGCCAGCACTGTGTGTTAATAACAAAATAATCTTCAAAAGTGATCCAGAGCTGACTGACAGTTATTTAAAATAAGAAAACTTGTGTTGTTAAATTAATTAAATAAGGAGGTCATTAGATTGCTGTACGTTTAATGCCCTGCTGGCCTAGTTAACAAATGGGAATCTAAGCCTGTAAATGCCTCAGGGTCACCAGACGGAAATGCTAAGGAGAACAGTTCTGAACAGCCAGCTAGGCTTTAGCTGGAGCCAGTCAGATGATTCCTTTTCTTGGCATGGTCTCTATAGAGGAGTTCCCATGACTTCTGTCAACAAAGCACTCCTGACCTCTTTAAGTAGGTGCTGCCCTTTTCAAATGGGTTTTTGCTCGACTAATACGCCTCAGTTTATGTTTTAACAGTCTATGTGTTACGTAGTGTGTGTGTGTATATATATATATATATGGTGTTTTATGTTTTAACAGTCTATGTGTTACGTAGTGTGTGTGTGTATATATATATATATATATGGTGTGTGTTGTGATACCCAGGACAGAGGAGCCTGGTGGGCTACAGTCCACGCGTGGCAAACAGTCGGACACGACCACACAACTAACACACCTATATTGTGATATAATAAGAAACTCATGACTGTGGTCTTTGTAGCTGTTTCCTGGCACAGAGCTCCTTTGTCCCTTAAAATTTCCTAAGTGAGTTGGGTGAGAGAGGTATCTTTTGTTATTCATATTAAGCCTCTTTCAACCACTCAAGAGCTTTTGCTAATGAAAGACTGTGTGGATGAAGCTCAGCCCCGCCCATACACTCCTTTCCAGGGAGAGTGACTTGGGGGCAGGCTACCCGTGAGCAAGGATTTCACCACCTGTACCCGTGTGCTGGAAGCTTCAGAAAACCCTAACTGAGGGATTCCGAGAGTTTCCAGACTGGGGAGCACGTCAGGTGCTGGAAAGAGGGTGCCCTCAGAGAGAGGCCGGAGCTGCACGGCCCGCCCCACTGCCTGGCCCTGGGCACCTCTTGCTCTTGGCCGCTCTCGAGTTGTGTCCCAGTAATAAGCCAGACGTCTAGCTGAAGGGTTCCTCTGAGTTCTGGAGCTGTTCTAGCGCATTATCTCCCCCGAGGAGGGGCTTGTGGAAACGGCCCACGGTTTAGAAGGGCGGGTGGCCTTGACTTGTGATTGGCGTATGAAGTGGGGCCGTCTGTGGGCCCCAGCCCCTGAGCTGTGAGGCCTGCCTCAACTCCAGGAAGTGTGAGAATGGGGTTGAATCCTGGGAAATCAGGGGGTGTCTGCAGAGAACTGGAAAATGGCTTGGTGTGGAAAACTCACACATTTGGTGTCAGAAGTGTTGCACCTCTGTTTATTTGGGTTAAATATCCACAACTAAATTAGCACATGAAAATAGGTAATAGCTTTGAATGTTGATATTTATAAAGGTTTTCTCTGGATTAAAATGGGAAATAGATGGATTTTCAGCTCTAAAAGAATTTCAGATAAGACCCCCCTTCCCTATGAATTGTGCAGTGTGCGTGTTGTGTCTGTGTAGTATTGATGAGTGTGTGGTGTTAAGGGCATCATTACATTGTCCTTTTTCATTGCTCTGATAATGACCACAGTAGTCCCTTGTAACAGAGAGTTAAGCAGTGGCTTAAATCTTGGACTAAGTTCCTGAGGAGGGTGGGTGGAATGTCCTCCTGGAAACATTTGATTACGACAGAGATGTGACTGAGGAGGGGAGAAGGCAGGGGGCCGAACTTTTAGTTTTCTAGAATTCTTTTAGTTTCTTCATAGACAAAGAAGTTGCTTGCTTTATTTGTACGTTTATCCTAGTTCGCTGCATTTCCTCATGAGCTGTGCTTTCTGTTTATTCCAGGTTCCACTTTGACGTCGGCCCCTTTGAAAACATGTGGCCTGGAATTTTTGTGTACATGATCCACCGATCCTGTGGGACAGCCTGGTATGCAAGACTGCCTCGATGCCTCGCCGCGTTCCTGGTTGTAATTAAAACATGCCACAAATTGTTTTCTCTAAACACTTGAATTTTTTAAAAAAGGCTAAGATTATTAGACCGCGTGCAGCCTTCTTAGACTCCCTTGGTTCATAACCAGGTCTGACCAGGTGATGATGAGAGTGTAGGTGTAGCTGGGATAAATAATTGCTTATTGATTCTGTGGGTGTCTTGGAACAAACACGCACATTTAGCATCACCTTTCACCTTTGACTTTAGTATGCCAGTTAAAGCAAGAGTGAAGGAACCCAGGCTCCTCGTTCAGAGTGGCGGCCTTTGTTCCGAGTGAAGTTGACTTGCCCTTCCCTCCACATCTCCCTTCTTTTGTGGCCTGTCCTTGAGGAACTGCATGACCTTTCATTTGTTTGTTTCTTTGTTTATTTTAATATAGCTTAAACAGATACTTAAAATGCAAGAAATAATTTTCTTTTCTCTTTTTCACTAGTCATTAAGTGGCTTAAAGAGGCTCTTAGCTTCTCTAGAGCTAAATTGTCTCTCCTTTCCCATTGAATTCTGTTTTGTCTTATTTCCATCAGTAACTTTCATAAATTATTGTTTCAAAACAATGAGCACAAGATACCTAACTTATTTCTTAGATAGCAGTTGAGAGTTTGACCAGTTGAAACTCCGGTAGTGACATACCTTATACTTCAGGGACTATTTGGAAATTTTCAGTAGAGAAACATAAAGGTTATGTGCATTAATATTTAGAGGTTTTCCAAACTGTCATCTCTGGTATTTCTGGAGCCCTGTTTCACATTGATACGCTTTTGTCTTAAGCTGCCTCATATCCATTGAGAGAGTTGGTGGGGCTCTAAAGAAGTCTAAGTACATGATAAATACAAAATTATTACCACACTGTCGAATAAGAGCGTGTGTCATAGTCTTTCATGTACTGTGTTGGGTACATGACCATTACCACATCATTTGCCATGCCAGTTAATAATTTGAGTGTACCATAGTAATTTGGATTCCTTTTCAAAGGATAACCACTCAATCTAGAGAATTCTTATGGTGAGTATGTTTGCAATTTGTGAATGTGAATGTGCTTTTTTGGAAAAAAAAAACTATCTCTAAACACCCTTGAGCAGGGTGATGGTATGTTGCTGTCTGTTGACCCTGTGGGCTGCAGGAGATGCTTGACTGTCCAGGAAGCGGTGATGGGAGTTGATGGTAGGGAAGGCGAGCAGATTCTGGGGTCTGCTTGCTGGTGGGCCCGTCACAGTGTCCGAGAGGAAGCCAGTAAAGAGTCCTCCTTCCTTGCTGGCTGAAGGAGTGTCGGAGCTGGTGAACGAGGCTCACTCAGCACCCCGGGAAGTCCCCCCGGAGCAGGTGTGTGTGGGCACAGACCCGTGTGTCTAGACCAGAGCTGCCTCCTGGAACGCATTGTTTCTTTGCCAGTTTCTGTCCTGACGATGTCTCTTCCACGCAGCTTCGAGCTGGAAAAGCTGTGTCGTTTCATCATGTCTGTGAAGAAGAACTACCGCCGGGTCCCTTACCACAACTGGAAGCACGCGGTCACGGTGGCACACTGCATGTACGCCATCCTGCAGAACAACCACGGGCTCTTCACCGACCTCGAGGTGCGTTTCCAGAGAGCCGGAGTGGATTCGAACACTCTGTGTCTGCAGCCCATTCATGCTACAATTAGGTGCCATGTTATCCCAGGACAAACTTTGGTTCAGTAAATTCATGAGCAGCACAGTTTTCAATGGTCATATCCAAGCATTTTTTCCTGTTGCTTTGTATAAGAAATATAGAAACAGAAATTCCAGTGTCCCCAAAATGTCCCTCAACGAAGCACTGGTTTTTGTAGTCTCTCTTCCCTGGTGAAGCCGGACTCCGCTGAAAGGATGTGTGCTTAGTCGCTCAGTCGTGTCTGACTCTCTGGGACCCCACAGACTGGCCCGCCAGGCCCCTCTGTCCATGGGATTTTCCCAGGCAAGAATACTGGAGTGGGTGCCATCTCCTGCGCCTCTGAAAGGATGTAGACGAGGTGAATTGCTCTCTTTGCCCTCATGCCTTAGATAATGAACTCTCATCCTGTCTCCCTAAGAGCCCAGAACATTAAGTGCAATTAAAACATAAACGCTGATCTGACCTTTTCCCGCACAGAGGACAGGGACACTGTGATGTTCCACTGATCTGCAGCCTCTACAGACTTGGAGCTGCTGATGCACTCAGAGAGGACGCAGGGACGCCTGACCGTTCACGCCCTGCTGTCCAGCCCTTCCTTGGCCACCCAGCCCCAAGCTCGGGGACTGGAGCGCCTTCACCCCAGCTGTGCCGCTCCCAGGCAGACCTTCCTGGTGGCCACACTGTCCCCTCTCCATCGGCCCCAGCGGCCACTGTGAAAGCCCAACTCAACCCCCTTCTCTCCTCCTGCTCCAGAGAAAGGGAGCTGCCTGCTCCATGCTTTATGGTTTCCTTGTTACAGTCCTCATTCATGATAACCATACTATCACTAGAATTTAGCGTCGAATAGATTTTTGAATGAAGAATGGAAACTGCCCTCTCCTTTTGCAGATTTGCTTTATCTGTCCTTCTTTGGAACCCTTGCTTTAATTTGCCCCCACTTAAACACTTTTTCCCAGAGCTCAGCAGAAAACCTCAATAGTAATCTGGCTGTCAGAATCAGCCGCAGAAAGCAAAGTGGTTAAAAAGGAGGCTGGATTATCTGGCATTTCCGCTGTTCTTGAGGACGTGGGCTGCATCAGTGACAGAAGTCAGCGTGAGAGTCCCGTTTCTTTGTTTTGAACATCTCTGTGCTATGCTGTTTCTTAAGCGCAAAGGACTGCTCATCGCGTGTCTGTGCCATGACCTGGACCACCGGGGCTTCAGCAATAGCTACCTGCAGAAGTTCGACCACCCCCTGGCCGCGCTGTACTCCACGTCCACCATGGAGCAGCACCACTTCTCCCAGACCGTGTCCATTCTGCAGGTGAGCCGCCCGGGCCCCGCCGCCTTCTCAGAGAGACTCCTGCCTCTTTAAAACAGCAGCCACGTTTTACTGTAGAAGCGTTCCTTAGAGTCATCTTCAGATAATCATGTTCGGTTTTTTTTAAGAAAGGCTCTTTTTTGAAGATTTATATATATATATTTTTTCTAACCACATTCGATTTTTAAGTACCTTATACCCTGAGGCAAATGAACTATTTCACATAGTTCATTTAATCTATGTAGATTGTCATATTCTAGAACCAGAATGTGTTGACCAACAAATCTCTGAAGTTAGGCAGGTAAGATTTTAAGTGCATTGAAGTTCTTTTTTTTTCCTTTTGTGTGTTTGTAATTCTATCGCTTTTAAGATGTTCTTAGTGACTGCTCTGGATGCTGATAGTTCTCACATCGCAGTGAGACGCATTTGCTTCTTCACTTAAAGCTTTTCCTCAAACTCATCTTAAACAGTGGTTTGATTTCCGTCACAATTTTTAAAATATGCTCTGTTTCTGACTCAAAATAGTGGACCCCGTTTCTTCCTCTCAGTGTTAGCACCTCAAAGGAGGAAGAGACATCTCATTAGGTCCCCTGATTACGGGTCTGGTTACCAGAAGGACTCTGAATTTGCAAGAATGTGAGGCAACCCCCGGCAGGACCTCAGCAGCGACCGCTGTGGTCACCTGTGAAGCAGAGGGTGTTTACCACTCAGGGCAGCCTTCCTTCCTGGAGTAGCCCAGGCCCCCGCCCACCCAGGGCTGGTTCCTCCCGCCAGCTTCTCTAGGGAGCTCCTCACTGTCCCCACTGTCCCCATGCCTGGTGGTACCGCACACCAGATCTTTCCAAGCCCAGCAGGCTGTGCCTGTTCACGCCCCTTTTCCTCTGGGCTGTGAGGGTAAACGTGAGCTCGCTGGAGTGCAGATCCTCTGACTCCCTGCCGGGGAGGGGAAGAGGTCTGCCCAGCCAGAGCCACGTCCGGCAGGGGCCCTAACATCCCACCTGTCGCTGGTTCTGTCCCCGAAAGCAACAGGGAGTTACCAGTCCTGATGGTCCCTGTCCTTCATTGTGTTAAGTGATGTACGTATGGATGATGGATGGTTTGGATGGATAGGTAGAAGATACATATATACCTGGAAATTTAAGCAAGATGAAAGATGTGTGTGGATATGTGTGGGTGTGTATATGTTTGCATATGTGCATATAATATAGATATGTGTGTGCCTATATGTGTGTGTGTGTATAATAAATGTGTGTTATACCTATGCACATATATATATTAAAACACACACATACTAAAATGAGCTTTCTATAGGCAGATATTATAAAACTTTATGACAGTTTATACCTACTTTGCCCTTACTCATCCTGTGAGACTATTTACTTGTACAGGAAGAAAGGCAAATGCCAGAGATGACGTCAGCATGCTTTTGCTTAGAGATATTTAGGCCTCCCTCAACGCCGTGTGCTTCCTGTGTCCTAAGTGAGTTCCTGCATTCGGCTGTGATGACATCTCTGCTATTTAATCTGCCAGTGAGTTTTGATAGCCTTCATAAAGTTTCTTGGGAAAACTTTTTCTAGACATAATAGGATTAGCGTTTAAAAAGGCCAGGGTTGCAAAAGCCATTGCTGCCAGATGGACCGAAACCTGACCTGGGAGATAATAGCAGTGATAGCAGCGGGCGGGGTGGGGAGGGTCTGACCCAGGCAAGGAAGACTGCCTCTGTTTTTCGCTGCTGACGGTGAAGGCGGTGTCAACGGTTTGTCTCATTTTCAGCAAATCCCCGTGATGTGGAGACTGCATATTACATAACGCAGTGTTCCCAGGATGGTCAGAACGTGGTCACTGAAACTCAAGGCAGTGAATTAAGTTCAGTCAAGCTGTTGACATCCAGAGTTGTTGGGGGACATCAGGTTCCAAGTATTAGAGAAGGGATTCCAGTCACTGGTGAGATACATTTGTGCGTTTGCTCTTGTGTTTTTAGAGAAGGTGTGGTCCTCAGTAGAGGACTGGGGTCTCTGGCTAGAGGAACCAGGCATGGCCACAGGCTCAGGGTATCCTGGACTGACCGGCGCCTCCTGTGCAGCTGGGCCTGGGGAAACGGGCGGGGAATAGACTCATGGCCCCACCCCCATGGGCAGGAGTATTTCGGAGGGTTTTCCTTCGTGTTCTGGAGATGTCTACCCTGCGGATTTTACATGCTCCTGAGTTTTCCTTCTCTGATCCATCCAACTGCCTCTGAGAATTCCTGCCAACAGCAGACGTGCCTCCTAGCACAGGATTTAGGCCCGGGGTACCGTGAGAAGGGCACCAGCCCCGTCCCAGCAGCACGCGGGGGAGGCGGGACCCCCGGCCTCTGCCCACCTCCTGTGGCCCCACTGCCCTCCCAAGCTTGCCTCTCGCCCCCGCGTGCCCCCCGGGACGCGCTGAGGTTCTGCCTCCAGACGCTGGACTCGGCGTCCTAGCGGCCGGCCCGTGTGCTGCTTCTGCGGCTCCCGCGACGGCGCCTTGCTCACCCATCGCGGGTCAGTGACCCTGTCAGGGTCGCCCTCCCCTCCCCGCCTCCAGTCACCGAGTCCCGCCGAGTGTGAGTGTGGTCAGGACGCTTTCCAGGCTAAACAGTTAAGGTGACATCCTCGGGTAATGGTAAAAATGCCGCCGTCCGGTCACTGAACTATCAGACGGTGCGTCGATAGGAGACACGGACCGCTCTGGGAGCTCTGTCCTGGTACAGGGGCCGGGCGGGTGTTTGTCCATCACCCTGGCCTGCAAGTTCATCCTTGAGGAGGATGCAGGGAAGTTCCCTCCCTGCTGGGCAACGGGAGGAGATCAAGTCAGGAATGAAGGAGGAAGTCTCCAGCGCACCCAGAGAGGAGACAGGCTCCTGTTCTCAGCGGGGCTGAGCCGCACTGTCTCAGCAGCCCAGGTCTGCCCTGCAGTGATGGAGCCGGGCTGTGTGCAGGCCGCAGCTGGCTGGACAGAAGTGCCTGCTGGCGTCCGCGGTGGACGCCGCACTGGCCCCTCTGGGCACTGCAGCCTCCTGCATGGCCGGCAGGGACCATTCCCGGGGATGTCCCAGAGTCTGCCTTCATTGGAAGCTGTCTGTCTGACTGCCTTTTTCCCCTGGTGACCGCCGTTTCCCCAGGCTTGTGGGTCTCAGGTCTGCCTTCCATGTATATGTCTGAACATGTTATTCTCCTGTTTTAAAAATGACCAGTGGGTGCCAGGACATCAAGAATAAAGTTCCTTTCTTAACTGATAGGCAGTCCTTGATGAACGGCCCCTGCCGGTTCCAGAACCGTTGTATCTACCACGCTTCTGTGGCCCCAGACTCTTCCTGACTCTGCCCTGTCCAGTTCCCGTCTTCAAGGCTCAGCTCAGGCATTTCCTCCTCCAGTGACATTATTGTACAACGTCTCCACACAGCTGGGGTGCAGGTGTGTGCCCCTTCACTCGGCCCTGAGCCCCTCCGACGCCTGCAGACTTCTCACATGGCCCCGGGATCTTCTGTCTGTGAGCTTAGCGCTCCGCTCCTCTGCATGGTAAGCCCTGTCCATCGCCACCGCTGCAGGCCTCGGCCGCGCCTGCTGACATGGGCGCTGTGGGCAACGTGACGCCTGTGGACTCAGAGTCGGAGAGGGCAGAGCAGTGTGGGCACAGCAGACTGGAAGCTGCCAGCTTTTATTTAGGAGGAAGCGAGTAGACACGCGTCCTCAGGACAGAGCGTGTAGGTGGCTCAGTCGTGGAGTCAAGTGGAATGACTTCAGGTACGGGGACTGGTCTGTGTGCAGTGACTGAATAAGCTCTGTTTTCTTATCTAAAACATACCCATGTGCTTTTAGTGTTAGAATACTAAATCCATTTTAATGTTCATTCACCATTCCTTTATATAATACTCATAATAATGTTCACTTTAATATTGAAAATGTATTTCATAAGAAGATGTTAATGATTGTTTTGAAGACTGAAGCTGCCTTTTTGTGTCTTTCGCCTTCTGTGAATACCTCGTGGTGGGTACCCAAAAGCCGGCATTTTAGAAACCAGACCAACTAGGGATGATTATTATTACTCAGAAAACTGTCTCACTATTCCATTAATCTTAAGCTGCCTAGTGCTTTGGAAATGTGTTTAGGTTTCTAAGACATCATCTTTATCCCGGCATTTTGGGATCCTGTGGCATTTCCATGAGTTTTTCTACCGGTAGCATTTCTGTGACATGGTCCATCTGCAGGATGTGGGATTTACTGTTGTCTGTTGCAACTGCAGCGAAATTGGTGTGCTTCTAGCCACTTAGAGCCACACTGTCCCGACTTACAAGCTGCAGTGTGTTAGTTAATACAGAGGTTAGCTGGAATCCATCCTTTTCTACAGATGAACCCTAAACAGACAGGAGGCCTCTGGCCACCCATTCACTTCTGGACACATACGTATGTTTGCTTGTTTCTCCTTCTCTCTCCCTGAAGTCTGCCTGCAGAAGTTATACTGCTAGGTTTTATCATCATCACCGCCATCAGAGTCGTTGTCTCATCATTTTTGTGCTGTGCTTGGTCGCTCAGTCATGTCCAACTCTTTGTGACGCCCTGGACTGTAGCCCACCAGGCTCCTCTGTCCATGGGATTCTCCAGGCAAGAATACTGGAGTGGGTTGCCATGCCCTCCTCCAGGAGATCTTCCCAACCCAGGAATTGAACCCCGGTCTCTCCCACATTGCAGGCAGATTCTTTACTGTCTGAGCCACCAGGGAAGCCCTCATCATTTTTAGGTACTTCCAATAAACAAGAATTTTGCACTTCTCAATACATTTGCTTTTTGTGGAATCTGGAGAGACAGGCATTATTATTCATGTCCGTTTTCCAAATAAGAGTAATGTACATCAAAGAGGTTAGGGTGCTCGTTCATTGTCCCACAGCTTGCGAGGAGCAGAAGGATATTAGCAAGCAGAGCTGTTTGACTCCAAAATCTGTGTTCTTAATTACAGTGCTCTTCTGTTTCCTAGTATATGGTTTGATGCAGTTGGCAATTAAACATCAAAATGAATATTGTATATTTTTCAAAGCATCATTGTTTTGAATGCTGGATGCAATTAGTTGCATCATCGACTTTTTTCCGTCCAAAGTCCCAGAATGTGTCAGCCTCTGCCTACTGTTCCCACGGTAGTGATTCATAATATGGGGAGAAGGAGGCAGGACTGCTGGAGAGTGAGGTCTGGGCTGGCTTTCTTTAGTCAAGTAAAAATGGCATTAATGTTTCAGCAAACACTTCGTTTTAGCTATATATCAACAATTTATTGAAATTTTATCATTTGAAAGTGAAATCATGAGTTTGAAAGGGATTTATAATCTTGGACTATTCTATAGATATCGTCAGAACAAGAACTGATTATAAGTAACTCCATTGTTGCGTTTATCATAGGATTATTTAAATATAAATATAATACCTTAACAGTAAATAATTCAGAAAGATTCTGATAATTGAAAATAAATGGAGAACACACAGCCTTATTTCCGAGTAATAGGAAGTAGATGATGTCTTACTGAGGTATCTGATTTTGTAAAGAAATGTACTTTAATCATTTCAAGTTTGTAATATATTTTACTAGTCAGTAAATATAGTTTAAGACAACTGGAAACAAAAGTCAATTTCTAGCACAATTATGAAAGCATTAGTTGCTCAGTTGTGTCCAACTCTCTGAGACCCCATGGACTATTTTGTGGAATAGACTATACAGAGAATTCTAGTGGACTTCTCCAGGCTAGAATACTGGATGGGGTAGCTGTTCCCTTCTCCAGGGGATCTTCCCAACCAAGAGATCAAACCCAGGTCTCCCACACTGCAGGCAGATTCTTTACCAACTCAGTAGTAGCTCAGTATAATTATGTTGACTAATAAATCATTAAGAAATCATTGATGAACACACAAGTTGAATCTCAACTTTTTTTGTTTGAACAGAATGCCACATTTTAATCCCAATTACAAATCAAAACTTAAAATTCTGAGGGAAATTATTGGAAAAAGGTTTAAGAGATTCACATATAGAAGAATAATTCTGAGGAAATAGAATCCGAATGACAGGCATTTGGTCTTGTTCAGGGTAATGATCTGCCGTGTCTGCGTACCATGAGGACAAAAAGCGGATGGCCTTCCAGTTTTTGTGCTTCAGGGATGTGTGTTTTATGTAGAAGCACTCCTGCCTGTAGGGAGAGTTTTTAATATGCCTATGAATTTTCCAGTAGTGGGACATTTTCTTCTATGGTACAGAGTGATCAGGTTAATATTCAGTAAGTTTGCAGAAATGGACAAGGGTGTAGATGATTTTTTAAGGCCAGTAATTTCTACTATAATATGAAAATTACCACCACAGAATTCCAGCAATTTAAATATATACCTAGTTTGGGGATATTTCCAGTAAGTAATCAACGGATTGGAATATGTAAAATATTTAAGTGAAAGAATTTTCCTTTCCTAATTAAAAATTTTGGTAATTTTCATATTATAGTTCATTTAAGTGGTAGCTTCATTGTTGTATCATAAGGAGAAACCAAAACACTGATTTCATTAGCCATTTCAAACTATCCTTTTATTCCCCCCAAATATGTCCTGAAGGCATTAGTCGTTGAGTCGTATCTGACTCTTTGTGAGCCCATGGACTGTAGCCCGTCAGGCTCCTCTGTCCGTGGAATTCTCGCAGGCAAGTTTACTGGGGTGAGTTGCCATTTCCTTCTCCAGAGGACCACGCCCGGGTCTCCTGCACTGCAGGCAGACCCTGTACCTGTCCTAAACAGCAACCACCTGCTGTTCCCCGGCACCGCCCGTGTTCCCCGGCACCGCCTGTGTTCCCCGGCACCGCCTGTGCCGCGAGGTGGGGGCCGGCGCTTGCTGTCGGCGTGTGTGTGGGCATTTGTGCTCATGTGTGTCTGCTTCTGTCTCCCCCTAGCTGGAAGGGCACAACATCTTCTCCACCCTGAGCTCCAGCGAATACGAGCAGGTGCTTGAGATCATCCGCAAAGCCATCATCGCCACGGACCTCGCTCTGTACTTTGGGAACCGGAAGCAGCTGGAAGAGATGTACCAGACCGGGTCACTGAACCTTAATAACCAATCACATAGGTAAAAAGCATTTCTGAAAGTTCAGTAGCCCAGGCAGTATTATTTGGAATAAATGTATATCTAAAAACAAAAGCGTAATTTCAAATTTATATTTGAAAAATGAAATGTAAAGATAATTTATGTGGTTTTTTTGTTTTATATTCATTTTATATTTACTTTGGATATTTCATTACTTGACAAGATTTCTGACAGTCTATTGCCAAGATAACTAAACTACGAATTGGAATTATACTGTCAAAGGGAAGTCATTTTGCAAGACACCTCTCCTCAAATTTATCACGGTCCCGCATTTGGTCATTGACCTCTCAGACTCAGAAGCAAACAGAAATGGATTCATCAGAATCCAAATCTTATTCGCCAAGCCAGTGTGACTGCTGTGTAAGACTTGCATTCCATGTTATTGATCCACAAACGTGTATTCTAGCTGCACACGTCAGAATATTGTCACTCAGTGTGGTCACAATCTTTGGAAGCTGAGTGGCCACCCAGTGTCTATTTGAACATGGAGTCAAAACAGAAAGAATGCGCGTCCTTAAGTGTTCCAGCGGCATCAGGCTGAGGTGGCCTGATCCCTTTTTTTCTGAGAAGGTGTGACTTGCCTGCTAGATTCAGGAATGCATCCGGTGTTTTCTTTGTGAGCCTGTCCACCCATCTGTCCATTAGATCTCAGTCCATTGGCTGAAACGCCTCTTGCCCTGGCCAGCGTGTAGGTGGTTACCACCAGCTTCTCTTTCTAGGACTTTGCTGTTGCAGGGTCCATACCTGACCAAGTCCATCTTAGGTGATACATCTTTAGACCTGGGAACACTTGCTTATTGGTTCATTCCAGTCTTGCTGAACTTGAATCCACTCTTTATTCAGGTCCTTTGTGTGCCCTACTCTAATCCATTAAGGTACTGGTCCTAACGTTTCTTTTCACAGGAATCTACTTTCAGTTTTTAGAAGCAATTTGCTCAGGGGTCCCAAACATGAAACTTTACATTTATAAATAACTACAGACAGATGCATAGTAAACTTTATCTCCTCAAGAATATGATCATCAAACGTTTTACAGGGAGTCACTTTGAGGAAAAGAAATGCATCTTAACTTCACAGAGTCGTCTGGACACATTGCTGGGAGCCTCCCAGGATGGTGGGAGCATCTGTGTCATGCAGACACCTGTTCCTCCGCCCGAGGGATGCAGAGCGATTTGCAGTCTTCATGTGTCTCTGCCTCTGGCAGATTCCACTTGTAGTTCTTGCGCCAAAACCTGTAGGAACAGGTGTTTATTCACAGTTCTCTCTTATGGCAATTATAAGACTGGAGAAATATGCCCGACATTACGGCATCCTTTGGGTTGCTGAAAACTCTGTGTCTCCATTGTCTTTAGGTTACAAAGAAGAGCTGTTTAAGTAGGATCATGTTTCTTGCATATACTTTTAGCAAAATGATTATGATGATAATAGCATTATTATAAAATAGAAAATTTTAAAACTCTAATTGCAAATAAGATTATGTTTGGTGCGTCATGCAGGTATATGTGTTAGTGGTGTATACTATATAGTTATGAAGATTGAATAATTTTGGGGTGATTAGTAATTTTAAAGATAATGCATATTTGTTTTAACAGTTTAGAGAGTGCAGCCATATACAAGAAAAGCAATAATAGAGCCTTCCGTCAGTGTGTCAGTGGGGAGGCATTCGTTCCCTGACCCCTGCAGACACCAGAACACTGCTGCTCCAGCCCCTCATATAGAATGGCCCCGTAGAATTGATACCATTACTGCCCTATCCGCACAGCGTGGATGAGAAGCCCGAGGGTGCCCTGCTTCTGTCTGTGGTCCACAGCTAATAGCATGCTTGGTGTGGTACCATCCCATGCCTTTCCCTGTGTATATTCACAGCTGTGTGTTTGTGCATGAACCTATATTTTTAAACAAAAACATGATCATAGAGCTTCCTCAGTATCTGGGGTTGACTCATTAAACCTTCTTTCTATTAATCAAATGTTTCTAGAATTTTGCACTATTATTAATTCTGTAACCAACTCTCTTGTCTACTGTCCTTTATAAATATATATGTCATATCACATATGGTGTTAGAAATTAGACACGCGTTAAATTTTCTAAAAGAACTGTAGAAATTTACACTTCTTCTAGCATAGGGTAAAAACCGTTTCTCTTTAAATATGCCGTTCTCTGATAGATGCCTGCATTCAAGACCTTTTCATGTTTGTTGACTGTTGTTCCTGCTTCTGTTTGTTCACAATTTGTGTATTTTCTTTGTTGGATTCTTTACATTTTTTCACAAATCAGTTCACATTCTAAATTTTGTTAAGGATATTAAGATTTTCTCTGTCATGTTACATTTTCTTTTAAGTGTCTTTCAAAAATTTTATTCATATTTTAACTGCAAAGAAATTAAATTTCTTGAGTCCAAATCTGTCTTTTTTTTTTTTCAAATCTGGTTTCCTGTCTTGCTTACGAAGGCCTCCCCTATCCTCAAAGTGAAAAGTGAAGTCACTCATTCGTGTCCGACTCTTTGTGACCCCATGGACTGTAGCCTACCAGGCTCCTCCGTCCGTGGGATTCTCCAGGCAAGAGTACTGGAGTGGGTTGCCATTTCCTTCTCCAGGAGATCTTCCCAACCCAGGGATCGAACCCAGGTCTCCAGCATTGCAGGCAGACGCTTTATCATCTGAGCCACCAGGGAAGACGCTCCCCTGTCCTCAAAGGAGTGTAAATTATACTTAAATTTTTCTTTGCATATTTTTGTAATTAGATCTTAATGCTTCTGGAATTACATTTTTATGAACAAAACTTTATTTCTTCCTGATGGGTTGAATCAATACCATTCAATTAACAATCTGTTCTTTTCCATTGAATTGAAGTTTTCATATAGACTAGAATACTTCTCTTGACTCCTTAAGCCATTTAAATGTTAATTATCTAACTCAACTATGGTCATACTATTTTGACTATTGTAACTATGTTAAAATTTATCATACGTACCTGGCAAGATAATTTTCATCTTTCATTTGCTTTCCAAAAGTTTCATGGAAATTGGTACTTAATAAATGTATTTTTATATTATTATAAGAAAAACTTCAAACTTAAGAAATGTAGAAATTATGCTAAAATATACATTAATACCTACATTCAAGAATTAACATTTTAAAATATTTTTTGCCTATTTTTCACTGTGCCACTTTAGTATAAATTACACACGTAATGATCCTTTATCCTCTTCATAGTGAATACTTATAAACAAAAAGAACATTCTATCAGGTTTGTTTTCAATTAAAATATCCACCTTGGGATTTTAATTGCAGCTATATTGCATTTATCTCTTCACTTGTAAATGAGAGTGTATTGGCTTCTTATCCAAGAGCATTGCTGTGACTTTTTAGTCTTGAATAATATTTCATGTGGTTTGTTTACACAGATCCTATCACTTTTTGTTAGTAAAATCATACTGGTCGTATCATAGATTTTACCACTTGTGAATGTATTTTTCCCATTTTTAATGGAAACACAGTTTCCAGTATTTAAACAGTTATTAATTTTATATATTTCTCAGTTTTGCTTCATGTGTTTAAAAACTTCATCAGGTGCCTAGGCGTCTGTGTATCTCTCTTGTCTTCTCCACGACTGAGCCTCGTGTCACTATGAGAATCTCTTTCTATCCTGGTGGTACCTCTCGCCTTAAAGTTTTCTGTGTCTCATAGCCACACCAGCCTTCCCGCGCTTGCTTCAGTTCAGTTCAGTCTCTAAGTCGTGTCCTACTCTTTGCGACCCCGTGGTTTCACGGGGTTCTCAAGGCAGGATTACTGACGTGGTTTGCCATTCCCTTCTCCAGGGATCCCCGTTTTGTCAGAACTCTCCGCCGTGACCCGCCCATCTCGGGTGGTCCTGCAGGGCATGGCTCGTAGCTTCACTGAGTGACAAGGCTGTGGCCCGTGTGGTCAGATGGGTTAGTTTCCTGTGATTGTGGCCACTTATTGGCAATATTTTTTCCAGCCCTTTACTGCCATGCTGTCTGCATCCTTATGTTTAAAGTATGTCTTGTCATCAGCAGTAGTTGAAACTTTCAATCTCTGCTTCCTTTTTAGGACTCTCAGTTCCTTGGCTTTTAAAAACAAATTTTTTTTTTTAATTTGTATTGGCATGTAGTTGGTTTAAAATGTGTTAGTTTCTGCAGTACTGTTGGTGGAAATGTAAACCACTACAACCATGATAGACAACAGTATAGAGTTCCCTTAAAATTAGAGTAGGAAATGGCAACCCACTGCAGTATTCTTGCCTGGAAAATTCCATGGATACAGGGGTCTGGCGGCTACAGAGAGTGGGACATGAGTGAATACTCACGCATTGCCTCTAACATTCCTCCTACTTGCTTTGTCTCCACTTGTAGTCAGTCACTAAGTCGTGTCCAACCCCATGGACTGTAGCTCGCCAGGCTTCCTCGTCCTTTGCCTTCTCCCTGAGCTTGCTCAAACTCTTGTTCGTTGAGTCAGTGTTGCCATCCAACCATCTCATCCCCTGTCGTCCCCTTCTCCTCCTGCCTTCAGTGTTCCCCAGCATCAGGGTCTTTTCCAGTAAGTCAGCTGCATCAGGTAGCCAAAGTATTGGAGCTTGAGCTTCAGCATCAGTCCTTCCCGTGGATATTCGGGGTTGATCTCCTTTAAGATGCACTGGTTGGATCTCTGCAGTCCAGGGGCCTCTGCCTTCGCCTCGATTCATACTGCTGTGCTCGCACCTCTGGACGCCGGCGTTCTCCTGCAGACCTTCTCAGCAGCCTCCCCCACACAGGTCTCCAGCCCATCCTCCGCTGAGCACACCTGAGGGGCCTCTCTAAAAACGTGGCGGGTCGCTCTTGCACCTGCAGCCTCCAGGTGCTTGCCATCAGACTGTTCCTGTCTGTCTCCAGACTCAGCAACAAGCAGCCCACGCCCCACCTCCCTGCTGCGTTTCTGCCAGAGTGGCTTTCCTGCTGTTCTGCAGACACTCGGCACTTATTCCTGAGTTAGGACTTGGACACTGTCGTCGCCACTGGACTCTCACTCATTTTCATGTGTTTGCCTCTTTTGAAGTATTTTTCTTTAGACTCATTGAATGCAGATTTTCTCCTCACCTTCTGCTTTTCCCCACTAGCACATTACTCCTACAAGTTCAGTTCAGTTCAGTTGCTCAGTCGTGTCTGACTCTTTGCGACCCCAAGAACCGCAGCACGCCAGGCCTCCCTGTCCATCACCAACTCCCGGAGTTTATCCAAACTCATGTCCCTTGAGTCGGTGGTGGCATCTAACCATCTCATCCTCTGTCGTCCCCTTCTCCTCCTGCCTTCAGTCTCTCCCAACATCAGGGTCTTTTCAAATGAGTCAGCTTTTCACATCAGGTGGCCAAAATATTGGAGTTTCAGCTTCAGCATCAGTCCGTCCAATGAACACCCAGGACTGATCTCCTTTAGGAGGGACTGGTTGGATCTCCTTGCAGTCCAAGGGACTCTCGAGAGTCTTCTCCAACACCACAGTTCAAAAGCATCAATTCTTCTGAGCAGGGCTTATTTTACTCATGTCTAGAACCATGTCTGACACACACAGGCCTTCAGAACTTTTTGGAATAAATGAATGTAGTGAACCACGCCATTGCTGCCGCCCACCCCACCCCCCGCCGAAGTTACCCTCCTGAGAACCATCAGTAGTAGAGGCAGCATGTACTGGGCTCTCACTGCAGTGTTCTTAGTGAGGAGGACAGGCAAGGTCATGCCCAAAACACAGTTGGCATAAACTCCATTCCTTTCAGAGTTGGCTATTGGAATGCAGTATGAATTAGGTCTCCATGCTGCAGTCCATGGGGTCACAAAGAGTCAGACATGACTGAGTGACTGAAGTGAGTGAGTCACCAGTTAAGCCTATATCCCATTCATAGACAGAAATGACACAGTTCCAATTCAGGTTAATATTTCCAGGAAACCATGACCATCCAACTAATTTGTCATTAACAGTAAAAAAAAAAAAGTAATTTTTAAAGGAATTTAATACAGATCTTATCTGTCTTATTTTTATTTGTTTGGTTAACAGTAAAATACTGGTAATTTTTTTTTTCTAAGTAATTTTGACAGTGAAGTCTGAATGATAAGTAGGTTATTATCCTTTCAACCCTAATGGTAAGGATGCTGCCTATGGGGTCATATCCAGGGAGAGAATTGGTTCACGTGCTTTCTACTGCCCATTTATGTTAACATTTTTTTCCTTAGATTTATGAGATAAGAAATCTTTCTTGAGATGATTGCTTATTGCAATATTTATCCAAAAGAAATGAATGCTGATCCTTTTGTGTGAATGTAGATTGAATGAGACTGAATTACTTAAGTCTCATGAAATAATTATTTGTTAACAAAATAATAGTATTTTTCATGTTCTGTTCCTGTTTAAATGAACTGGCCTGCTAAGCAAACAGAAAATACTGTCATTGCTTTAGAAGCCCAAATCCAGAAATAAATATTATTCCTGTAAACCACAAAGTGCTTAGGAAACTACCTCAGCAAGAAAACGTGGGCTTTCTGATCATTTTAAGGGATTTATATCTTCACATGACATCTGTTTTGGGGTCACAGGGCTAGTACACGTTTTAAGTCTCAGTGACATTTTTAAAGTCATCTAGACTGCCTGTTAGATAGACGATACCCACTTGTCCTTATGAAAAGTAAGGTTGTAGAAGAGATTACTAACACTGTGCTCAGTTGCTCAGTCATGTCCGACTCTTTGCAACCCTTTGGACTGTAGCCCGACAGGCTCTGCTGTCCATGGGATTTCTCAGGCAAGAGTACTCGAGTGGGCTGCCATTTCCTTCTCCAGAGATCTTCCCCACCCAGGGATCGAACCTGGGTCTCCCGTATCTCCCGCATTGGCAGGTGGATTCATTACCACTGAGCCACCTGGCTAATGGGCTGAAAGAAATAGGCTGATGGAAAGTATTAATACAAGACCTCACAAGTGCTTGGCCCCAAAGACATGGATAATAGACAAAGCAGGGTCTCCCGGAGACCCAGGAATTAATACAAGACCTCACAAGTGCTTGGCACCAAAGACATGGATAATAGGCAAAGCAGGGTCTCCTGGAGATCCAGGACTCTTTGCTTGAGGGAGCACCCCTGAATCAGAAGCTCCAGCCAAGCCTCTTGCTCTGCTGCGAGCCCTGGTCGACAGGCTCAGGCCCCAGGGCAGCCCTTGCCCACAGATGGGGTCTGTCTGCAGCCCTCCAGGAAGCTGGGCGTCCTTGAGCAGCAGCAGAGTCCTCAGACTCTGGAGTTTAGGTGGGAGGGGCCGTGGCGACATCTCGCTTGTTATGAGGTTTTGTGTCTTTCTCGGTAATTTGCCTTCTATCATTATGCCATTTGCTTTGTAAAAGTTTAAGTCAGTATATTAAAAGCTCTTAATAGCTAGCGCGTAGTGCCACACTTAAGTGTAGACTTCATTTCAGGTGACCCCATGTCATTAGACCAAATCCATTAAAATTATATAGGGGGTGTGTATGTTTGAATACTTTTTAGGCAATTTTTATCTGTCTTCTAGAGAAAAGACTGAATAAACCATATTTAGGGGGAAAAAAAGACCTAGAACACATGATGGTGAGTGCAAAGCAATTGAGGAAGAAAAACTCCTTTCCGTGGGGATGTTAGAGTTTGTGCAGCGGTTGGCGACCCTGCCCTTCTCTGCAGGTGAGGCGGTGGGAGAGCTGTCTGGAAACCTGAGTCCTCTGGCCGGCCCTGGGCTATTTACCCCTCGAAGACATGGTTGCACTCATTGTAGCTCACATTCTCCTTCTATAAAGTGGAAGGGTTGAATAGGTTTCCCCCCGCCCCCAAGGTTTCTTTCCACTCTGAAGTTTCACAGTTCCAGGAGATTCAAAATCTGGTTTGTGGCAGTCAGGTATAGCAGGGATTTAGAAGGTGTCAGGGCCAGGCTAGCATGACGTCGCATTTCAGCAGGAAGCAGCCAGAAGCAGGAGCAGAGTGTGCACTCTTCATGGAACTAGGGAGAGCAGTGACTGTGTTCGCACGATTAAAGCGGCGTCCTTCCTCTCCTTTCAGTTGCACCTGCTCTGAAATGCTATCTTTCCTCCCCGCTGCGTGCAGCAGCGCCAGCCTGAAGCCGCGCTTGGTCCTGAAACTGCGGAAGTCTTTCTAGCTGTTCTCATACCTGTGCAAACGCTGCGCTGACCAGTCTTGTCTCATTGTGTTCTAGAGACCGTGTCATCGGTTTGATGATGACCGCCTGTGATCTTTGTTCTGTGACAAAGCTGTGGCCAGTGACAAGGCTGACAGCCAACGACATATATGCAGAATTCTGGGCCGAGGTACGTCCTGGGGTTTCATGTGAACGCAGATGATGTCAAGAAATGAGGAGAAATTGAGGGGATATTAAATACAGGGATAATGTAGTAACAGTATCTTAGCTGCTCATGTTGCTAGTAGTGCCTTAAAAAACCCTATTGTTTAGCATTCATACAGGTACCAAGTCAGAGCATCTGACTTGGATATGTGTGTAAATTCCCTGATCTCCACTGAAACGGTTCAGGAAGTGATTCCCTGAACAGCAGTGCAGCAGTTTTCTTTATTTAATAGCCAGTCCTGTCATCCATTCAATAATTATCAGTGGCCATCCCTTTTATGGCCACTAGAGAAAGTATTAAGAGGGATCCACAGCATCACAGGCTGTATTTGCCTGCAGCAGAAAATTTGAGAGACTAATGATGTACCATAGAAACCCGAGATTAAATTGTGAATATGCCAAACAGTCAGTTAGGCTGCAAATTATGAGTTCCACAGCAATTAATTCATGAGCTCATGAATTCCTGACATATGAAACAACTGTGTAAATTGCTTTCACGAAAACCTTTTCGTGACTGAATTACCTAAATGATCAGAAATGTGTCTTTGCTCCTCAATTTGCTCTCTGAATTGGTCATGAATAAGTAGGATATAATTCTCTTGTTCAAGTGAATCCACAGATACTTAGATCCCTGCATATTAAAAATAAGTTTATGGAAAAAAAACTATAAAATGTTTGTGCACCTCATTTGGGTAGAAGTCAAAGTAAATTTTGAGGATAAAGAGTTTGCTAAAACCATAAATCTCACACCTTAAATCTCATCCAGTAGAAGAACAGATATAAAAAGAAAAAAAAAAAAAGTAAACCACTCAGGTAATGATGAATAGAAATGGTCTATGATGTTGGTTTTGTCTCACAATAGTAATACCAAAGAAGTTTTTATTGAGTGAAGACCACAGGCCTTGGGTTGATTATACTGAAGGTATTGTTTCTATACCAGCTTCCCTGGTAGCTCAGCTGTACACATTGTATATGCATCCTCTTGAATGTCTCTCTCTGTGTGTGTGTGTGTGTGTGTGTGTGTGTGTCAAAATCTAGTTACTCTCAGACTCAAGATTGTTTTTAAATGTACATGTCTGAGCTGTAATATTTGACTTTATTATCACAATCAGCTTCATAGTTAATGCTATATGTACCACATAAGAAAGCTTATGTGAAGCTTGCTTACTGTTTTGCAGACACTTTGATTTATTTAGCAGTGATATACTTCATACCTAAACAACTATATTTGTATTCTAAAACATGAAGCAAAAGGGGACAAACATGTTGATTTCTTTTCTCTTTCAATTCCTCGTTGGTTAAGCGGGGCAGGGGTTAGGCGCGGCATTGGTTAAGCCGTGCAGTGGTTAAGCACAGCATTGGTTAAGCAGTGCACAGAGATTGACTGAGCTCCCAGTAGGCTCACAGATGCCATCTGCAAGGACCTCAGCGTCCCAGAGCAGAAACAGAGCTGTAGTCCCCAAGCCTTGTGGTGGTTTCCTAGATGTTCATGAAGTCCACGCTGCCTCCTCCCTGCCCCACCCTCTGCCCTCCGTCAGGCCGTCACAGGCTCTCGCCTGGATTCCTGCAGCATGCAGCTGGACTCCTTGCCTGTCTTCTAGAATCAGTGTAACAGTAGCTAAGAGCGTGGGGTCTTTGGTGTGACGCTGTCCGAGATGAACATCCCGCCTTAGTACTGAGACTGACACCTCGGGCCTGCTTTCTGACCCGTCTCAGCCTCAGCTGCCACACTTTCTGCTTCGAGACAAGTTGAGTTCTGTTTCCCGGCAACGGCCTGTCTCCCCTCACTGCGGTGAAGACAGAAGTGGCGAGCTTGATGCTCAAGCCCACGGCCCCTCTGCGGCCTGGGTCCCTGACTGTGCTGTGCAGCTCCATCCGCCTGGAGCCCCCCTCCCCACACCCCTGCAGCCCGCCCCACCAGCCCGACACCACAGACCACTTGCACACACGGGCCATCTGTCCCACTCAGGCGTTCTCCTTGTCAGCATCAGTGTTTGTTTCTAGGTGCCTGTACGAATCACTGCTTACTTAAAATCTTTTTATGTCTTGGGGCTTGGGAAATCCTTGAGGGGGCCTTTATTTTCATTCCCTTAGGGCAGAAAAGAAGAAAGTATGAGAACTAGCACAGTTCATGTTTAGACCGGTAGCTTCAGAGCAGACCGCTCCCGGTGCCCTTACGTGGTTAAGACAGTGTTTTGGTCCTGTGCTCACATATTCTTGTCGAGGGTTGTGGTCATTTGTCCCAGGAGCCTGTCTTAGCAAACTCAGGATGCTTTATGCTTCTGAAAACAAACACAACAAAATAATCAAAAATAATAATAATTAAGAAACGTGAAGGACTTAATAATCTTTAACCTTAAAAAAGAAATAAAAAGAGTAAGGTAATTTTTAACTCTGTAAAATGGGGATAATAATATCTAACTCATAGTATTTCATGAAGATCAAGTGACATAATATTTACAGTGGCCCTGATGTTATACATCTTTAGTAAACATCTATAATTTTAACCTTTATGCTGTATCTTTACTGACATGTTTTAGCAGACTGCTCTTTATTCTTGATGGGTCAATATTCCTCTTTAACCTCTGGCTTCATCTCTCTCTGTGCGTGTGAAAAAAATCATCTGAAAAAGTGAGATGAAGGCCTTGAGGTTATGTCATCCTTGTTCTTGTGTTCCTCCTCACACACACACGTGTCCTTTTGTTATAACTTTCACTAACTTCTCCAAATAGAATGGAAGTGATGGCTAGGTTTCTGGTAATTCAGGACAGGAGAGGAACATGAGGATAAAAACCTACAGTAGTACATTTACATTTTTATTGTTCTGACATTTGTGTGGGCCATTAGCCAGAAACATTATTCATCTTGAAAAACATTAATGGATAGAGGGAACACATTCATGCTGACGTTTTATAACACTGCATGAAACTGAGAGAGCCTGGTTTCCCCCCGTTTCTCCCAGGGCGATGAGATGAAGAAGCTGGGGATACAGCCCATTCCCATGATGGACAGAGACAAGAAGGACGAGGTCCCGCAAGGCCAGGTATGGGCTGTGTGGTCAAGCGGTGTTCAGTGGTCCTGACAGCGGATGGGAGTGAGAAGCACGTGCCATCTGACGGGAGCTGGAACCCGCTGAAGTCTTCTCCATTTAGATGCCCCTTGATTGGGAAATCCTAGCTAGATTTAAAGACTTCATAACTAGCCTTGTCATCGCCTCTTTCTACAGATAAAATTGCAGTAAATTACAGGCTTTTTTTTCTTACTTGAAATAGAGGGGATGGATGAAGTTGAAATGCTGATATGTTTTAGCAAACAAAAAATATTTTGTCATCGAATGTACAAAGATATTTTTTTGGAGAATAACATTACAGATTTTGGCTGGGTTTGCGTTTCCTAAGAAATAATGCATAATGTTTCAGTACATTTTGAGCTTCATCTTACTGTAAACTGGCACTCATTATCCTCTTTTCAGGTCTTACAACATATTTTGCATTAATTTTTGATGCTTTGAGAGCTCTAGTGCCTTGTTAGCTTTGCATGTATGCATGTGTGGTGGGATATATTCCTTTATGACGGTCTTTTAAAACTATCAATCTTCTAACATCACAATAAGGATGTTAATGACGTCTCTTGGCGGGCACCAGCCCAGCAGGGGCAGATGTGATGTGCTCACCCTTGTCGCCAAGGGGCGGTTTTCTCGAATCCTCCACAGGAGACTCACTTTCCATCCCTGTCTGACTTGCACTGACACGCGTGCCATGCCTGTTGCGTGTGTAATTTGCAGTCTAGTCCTGTTTTGACATTGTTTGTGGATCCTCCCCATATTTGTAATCATAGTGTTTTGCTTTTCGAGTCACATTGTAAGAGTCCTGCCCCATGCTGAGAGAAGATCTTTACCTTTATTTTCTTCAGCTTCTTTTTTATTTCATCATTTTATATTTGATTTGTTCAATTTTGGGAATTCCTCTTGTAACGTACTTAAGAGAGGAAGCTGACAGTATTAGCTTTTCCTTGTGGGCAGTTGAGCAGTGACCCCATGGGATTCTTGATAAGAGAACTGAAAATGCCATCAGAAAGTGGACTTTGTTCTTGTGTGATTCCATTAAGAGCAGTGCATTTTTTTTTGCCAAAATTCCAGATCCGTTTATAGTATTAGTGAATTTTAAATAACATATTTCTGCAATCAGCTAGTATTTTACCAAATATATTGCTTCTGACTTGTGATTATTGTGAAATTATTCTTTGCCATTTAGTAAAAGACTCCTAAGAATAGGTCATGAGTTACAACTGATCTATAATAAGAATCCCATTGAATATTGTACTTGGGTTTTAGAGTGACTTCTTTTTATTATTTAATTTTTTTAATGTTTTATATCGTGAATGTATTTTAATGAATTTTAAACCGTCATCTGTAGGACTGTTCACTGAGGCAAATGTTACTTAGCAAAACCAGAGTGCTTAGATTTTCAGGTAGGCTCGAGAAGTAGAAAATTCACTTGATGAGTTTCCCCAGTGCTGCTGGAATCACTAACGTGCGGTCGTGTTTCTTGTCTGCATTTCCGTGCTGGGCCAGCTGGGGTTCTACAATGCCGTGGCCATTCCCTGCTACACCACCCTCACCCAGATCTTCCCCGCCACGGAGCCGCTCCTGAAGGCCTGCAGGTACGTACACCAGCTTCACCTCAATGCTTTTCCGCCAAAAATAAGAATCTGTGCAGCGTTTTTTGCCCCATCTAGACATAGATGTCTTCACTGCAGTTTACAGTAAGTGGGCTGTGTGTTTGCCTGTGTAACAAGTATAAGTCAAAAATATTTATTCACAAAGTTGTTCATTCACCAAAAAGGAACGGGAAGTGTTCTTTCTTATGACTCACAGACCCCTGGCTGACGCTGTTTTTAAAAAGACAATAATGTCTTTTCTGAGCTGCTGGTTTGGAAGGGGACTCAGTTTAAATCACACAGTTTACTCTTTGAAGGGTAGAGACGAAATCTTGAATGCAATCTTTAAGTTTCATTTTCTTCCTGAAAGAAAGGCAGGCCTCCAGCTGACCTGTTCTAGTTCACATTTCTCTGTGTGCTCTCATTATCCTTTTTAAGGGCTAAACTCAGCTCAGAATGTTGGAAATTTTCTAAGATTTCATTTTACTTGGAAAGGAAATTCCCCTGGGGGGGTGACAGGCAATGAGCAAACAGCCGTGTGTTGGTTTTCTGCAGGAGAATGGGTGTGGGGACTGTTTTTTTAACTGCTCGGCAGGAACCACGCTGGGAGCTGGAGTGGGTGCACCACTGAGAGGCGAACAGACCTGTGGCTGGAAGGTTGCAGACATAATCAGAGGCTTTAGGGCTCTCCTGTCCTTTGCTGTTGCAGCGCAGAAACTGTTTTTTTTTTTTTTTTTTTTTAAGGAAAACAAACAAAACTAACATGCAAGAAGATTTAAAAAAGATACTGCTTTCTCCTGTTTAAGTGGTCCTCTTTCTTCTCTGCTCCTGTGGCAATGAACAGGACATCCCAGCATGTTTTGTTGAGCTAAGGAAACACAGCAAAGTTAGTGTGGGTCTTTTTTCCAATATATCAAGAAGTCTCTTTAGATTTGGGGGAAATGACACCTGATGATATGGTACAGAAGCTAAAGCGTTACATTTTTCAGGTTGTATTTTAGGGGTTTCTTTGTACAAAAGTATCTTAGCATCCTGTGCTTGCCGACACTAAGGTTCCCTTCTGATTTTGACTTCCCGTCAAGGCGGCGGTGTGGATGGGGTCTCTGCCAGGTTGGACGGGGCGGGCGAGGGGCAGTCAGGCAGCGGGAGTGCCCCACCGATGAAGGAGACCAAGATGCCGTCACGTTTGAGCTGCAGATCCTGAGAGAGACTGGGGGGCAGGGCAGCCGAGAGTGCATTCGAGACCAGAGGCCAGGGGAGTGCAAATCAACCACCTAACAAGGAAACCTCAGAGGTCCTCAGCTGGTGTGACTCGCGGGGACTTTTTTAATGCCTGACATGGTGTTCAGCATATGGTGTGTGACGGGCGGGACTGGCCTGCACAGGGCACACACTTCCGCCCCGCGGGGTGCAAAGGCCTGGCTGGGGGTCGTCATGGATGCCCCCCTTCCTTTCTCTCCATCCGTGTGTGACCTGATGGCCCAGTCCGCTCTCCCAGTGAACCCTGACTGAGTCAGAAGCTCTGAGCGTGGGCTGCCTGTTCGCCTCCGCAGCCTGAAGCTGGTGGGATGGGGGCCTCCGCTCCAGCAGTGTGGCTCCTCTGAGGACCCCAAACTGCAGCGCAGGCCCAAGGGGACAGTTGTTATCAGTCAGTCAGTTGGTTCAGTTGCTCAGGCGTGTCCGACTCTGCAACCCCATGGACTGCAGCACACCAGGCCTCCTGTCCATCACCAACTCCCAGATTTTACTCATGTCCATTGAGGCGGTGATGCTATCCAACCATCTCATCCTCTGTCGTCCCCGTCCCTTCCCACGTTCGATTTTTCCCAGGATCAGGGTCTTTTCCAGTGAGTCAGCTCTTCTCATCAGGTGGCCACAGTATTGGAGTTTCAGCTTCAGCATCAGTTCTTCCAGTGACGTTCAGGACTGATTTCCTTTAGGATGGACTGGTTGGATCTCCTTGCAGTCCAAGGGACTCTCAAGAGTCTTCTCCAACACCACAGTTCAAAAGCATCCATTCTTCGGTGCTCAGCTTTCTTTATAGTCCAACTCTCACATCCATAGATGACTATTGGAAAAACCATAGCCTTTATTAGACGGACCTTTGTTGGCAAAGTAACGTCTGCTTTTTAATATGCCATCTAAAGTATATTACAGTGTTTTAAATGAATATTATATATGATCAGGGTGACACCCAAAAGCCAGCAGGCTGAGTTAGGCCCAAGTTACACTGTGCCTGGTGTGGGGACAGAGTCCAGAAGTCCTTTCTGAAACGGCCCCTGTCTCTGCCTTCCTCGTTCCAGGAATAACCTGAGCCAGTGGGAGAAGGTGATCCGGGGCGAGGAGAGCGCCTTGGGGATCCCGGACCTGCCAGAGGCCGAGGGGTCCCCGGAGAGGCCGCCGGTGAAGACCGATGACTGATGGCCCCCAGCGGGCCTTCCCACCTGAAAATACTCATCCTGCTTCTTTGACTTTTCTTCCTTTTGTTTTCGGGGGGAACCTACACCTGTTAAACTGGGATGCAGACCTCTTCAAGAAGGACCATCACGTGAGCACGTCCAGCAGATGGCTCCCAGCCGGCCCCCCGCCGCATCCTCGACGGTGATCGGCCAGGCCCAGAGTCGCGCCGCCCAGAGTCGCCTCTTGACTTGTGACCCGGCCTCTTGTGATGGGCTGCTAGGCAGAGGCCTTAATGGAGACGGACACTTAGAAGGGGGTACTTTTCCGCTGTATATTTCTGGTGAGGGTTGAAACGGTACTAAGAAGGCACTGCACTTGGGCTTCCACACCACTGTGGCTCTGATGTTGTTGGCTATAAATAGGAGCTTTGACACGTTGCGTTTGTGGATGTTCATGTGTGACCTGGTTGTCGTAAGCGTGGATCGTGGTAGACAGCCTTAGCCCGTGGCATCGAGCTGACCGAGCAAAAAGTGTCTTTCTGCAATCACTGATGGAAAATAGTCAGACTTGGGTTCAGAGCCTCGTGAATCAAAAAAAGTTAGGTGGACTAAAGTGTACTCTTTAAATTTATATAAAGGGCTTAGATGCATAAATTTAACCCTAAAGGAAGTAGATTTTCTATCCTCTCGAGAAGAGACGCAGATATACATCATAATAAATCTAAGAACTCCAATATCTATTCGAAAGATGTTAAGAGAATTTTTTTTTTAATTATTTTTCCTTTATTGTAGTCTCGGCAAATTTCCTAAACCCTTTACACAAAGAACAAAATAAAAGCAAGGCATACAAATGTTTCCAATGGACAAGTCTTATGGATGCAAAGTGTGAATTTTTAATAATGATGCTTTATGTTTTCACTTGATGTCATTGCAAAATCTTAAACTCACATTCAAAAATGAAAGATTTATTCTACAGATTATTTAATTAAGAGACCATACATTTCTCTTAAAATCAATTAAACCATAAAATCTAAGCCTTCTGGAATCTTCACTCTGGCCTGCTGCGTTCCTCTCCCACATCCTGCCCTCGTCCGCCCGATGGTCTTTCAGAAGCTCTCTGCCCGCAGCCGGGAAGCCAGAGGACACAGCTGTATCTGGGCCCATCTCTGCGCTTTCTGCTCCACTCAAGGTGGGACATCCACAGAAAAACCTGTGTCTGCAAAGTTGCTTCTGTATCAGTTTGGTAAGCTCATATTACTCTACAGTGTAAATGTTTTAAAAGAAGTATACAAAATTTACAGGCAGCCCCTTCCTGCAAGGATTCGAAGCCAGTCACTCCTGGTGCCTGTTAACGCTTAACCTCCGAAGCTGCTAGTACTGACCTGAAGGAATTAGAGTCTCAGAAGTACTGAGTTGTCCCTAACAAGTGGCTTATCCACCATCCTTGTAGCAGGAAACTGGAACATTACTCTTAATGAAATAAATTTTTTCAAAGATTATTTCACATATCCAATACTGTATACATTGTTGTTCATATGAGCTTGGTTTTTGCAAAAATTATTAAATCAGATGTTTCTAAGATATGGTTGGTTTATAGCAGAGTTAGCTATACATAAACATCATTCTTATTTTAAAATTAATACTGTGTTCAGTTTCCTTATGGGCTTCTAAAAGTGGCCATCTTCCTTACTCGGAGCTCCATTTGCCATTATAATTTTCCAATATGAGATAAAATGAAATAACAGAGAGAATGCCGCTGTGGCTGGTTTCACACACACACACGGACACATGCAGCTGTGCACGTGTACATGCGTGTAGACATACACGTGTGTAGATATGCATTCACATGTGAGAGGAAGGGAGAGAGATGCAAACACATCTTTAAAAACTAAAAATCAGCCCCATTCTTCAAAAACAGTGATTTCTCATGTGGAAAAATGTATATTGTTTAATATAAAGCTGACTAGAAAAAGCCCTCTTTCATGTTAGTGTATTCATAGAATGGAATTCTGAAATGTTGCATACATCCAAACTTTCTACATCCAAATGTTTGAACCTGGACCCACGAGATTCAATGTTAATCAGGAGAGTGCCTTAGGTCATCTTACTGAACCTGGAGACTGAATTGCAAGGGGGAAGGAAATATTATTTAAGGCTGCTGTTATTAAAAAAATTTTAAAAGAATGTGTGAATTCTGCTTCTGGAAAGAGAAAGCAGTCCTGGGGAGGGAAGCCTCTGGCTACTTTTGCATTTAAGCTTGCTGTTGTGACCCGATTATCAGAGAAAAGTGTCTTATTTTGACATAGCCTAGTGTGTTACATGGTGTGACCTGTGCTTTGAACAATAGTTTCCCAAAGAAGTGTATGTGGATTTATCGGCTGGTTAATTTCTTGTGAATCGTCATAATAGAAGCAAAGTTTGAACAAAGGACTGTATTCTAAGGTAAACTGTTAATACTGCTTCCATCATGTATAAGATCGACTTGGGAATCATAGATTCACCTGAGATGAAAGTTGCCTCGGATGCAGGGATGTTTAGTTAACAATCTGTTTGGAAAACACGCGGTTGGGAGTATTTTGTATCTCCGCAGATTTATTTTGCAGACATGCTTTTAGAGTTCCGTCTTGTCTTTCCGCCAGATCTTTTCTTTAAAGGACAGATGGTTGTCATTGCCAAGGGTTTTGATGAGTTTCTCATTGAGGTGGTAATTTATATGGGGCCCAAGTTCCCTGTTCAGTATAAATTTGGTAACCAGTTGTGAGCATATGTTAAATATTTAATTTTCAAAAATTTTTATTGGTTTTCATTTATAGTAGAGAACAGTTTTATCATCAAATGCAATTATGCCATTATCTTTCCAGAGATAGTGAATATATTTTTTACCTAGAAATTTTCTTGGAAATGCATTCTAACGACATGAAGTACTGAACTTGGACAGTGGAATAAAATTCTAAAAAAATGCAAGTATCTGGTGAATTAATAGTTGGCTGTGATTTAATTAAATGGAGAGTCTTCATTGCAATTAATGTGGAAAGGAATCCTCAAATATAGCCCTTTTACTAGGGCAGGAATTGTGTGATCCATTTCCCAGCTTTAGTTATTTTCAAGAAGCACGTGAGAAGCCAGCCTTGGAGGAGAGACCAAGTTTTAAATTATTCACACACAGTTGTCCTTCGTCCCAACTCTTCTCTCCATGGAAAAGCATCTGTACAGACGACCCCAGAGCTGCTGACTTGTTACCACAGTGACAAAAACAGAGCTACTTCAGAACTACGCTTGTTCAGTGTAGGTTTCCTCTCCTTAGCATGCTTTTCAGATATTATGTTTATTTTATAGAATCAACCTCAGTAAATTTTGCTTTCTTGGTATATTCAAGCACACTAGCTATGCTTGTGCACAATACATATAGATGCATAAATCCTTAGCTTCTTGGATTATTTAATAGGTTTAGTTTCTAGTATTATGTTGCTGGTCTTTTAATCCAAAGAAAGGGTTGAGTCTTAGTAAGACTAAATGATTCACCATGCCTTGGTCTGTGCCTTTATTTTTAACACTGCAAATTTGACTTCTTCTTTCATATATTCGTCGTTTTGCTTTCTTGCTTGACTATACTTAAAAGCATTTCAAGGGATAGATCCATGGTTAATTTTATCAAGTTAAATTAATTAAGATCATTCTCTCCTTATGAGACTTCTATACTTTATTTCATTTTATTCAGTTACCCCGACCATAACCAATGAACTGTTCAGACTCAGTTGTTGTTTTTTTTTTTAACAAGAATTTCCAAGAACTGTGACACTGATTGTGACGTGATTTTGTGGGGTTTTCGGGTACGTATGCATGATTCAGACTTTGAAACTCACTTCTATCTTTATGTATTTCAAATGTGTTTGCCTTCTACACTTCACTGGTTTTATTCAGGGTTTCATTCTTTAAAAACGTATTCATTTATTTCGCTTTAAAGTATCCCTTCGATTGCAAGTGTTAATATGATTTAAAATCACTGTTAAATGTAAACTAACCAAGTATGGCATCAGTGGTGCTTTCCCCACGCTTGTCTATAGCGCATGGCTGGTGTCTTTTTACCTTTGCATAAGTATTTATGCTGATACACACTTTGCCAATTTCTTTAAACACTTAAGTTTAAACTGTGATACTCAGTGCACTGCTTACTCTGTTTTCTCTTTTTTTACTGAGTATTTTGATTGAAGCATTAGATACATTTATACGATGATAAAAATAGCAAAAAAAAAAAAGAGGAAGAAAACAGTTTCTATGCTGCTCTTGTTCTAAATTTAAAAGGTGGGACAAAGTGAAAGACGTCCGTGTTTTCTAAGGAACATGTTTGAAATCCAAAGAAGCATCACTGCCTTTGCCTAAGCTCTCAGCGTTTTCTTCTCTGACCACTGAGAGCACGCAGACCCTCATGCGTCTGCCGGGCAAGGTCAGTGTTACCCCAGGACCCAGGCAGAAACTTCCAGCCAGTCCAAGCCGCCAAGCAGAGAAGTTGGTCTACACACGTCAAGTTTCGGCTAATATTACCAAGGAACTGTCCATTTTCTGATGCTTAAGTGGAAAGGTTTCATTCCTGTTGCAAGTTAAGTTCTAAAAGTGTGTTATCTCACACCCTAGCCCACCGAAACATGTCATCCTCTCTTGGGCATTGCAGCTCTTGTTTTCTCGTTGGCGCCCAGTCCTGTGTCGTGTCTCAAGTACCCTAGGCAGATGACGTATGGGGATGTTCTCTTCCATATGATCCGTTGTATGCTGTATATTCTATATATTCACTTAGCGTGAACATTGAACATAGACTTCATCACAGAAATAGTTTCCACACAATGCCCTCACATTTTACCAAGCCCACCCCAGTGACCCACTGGAAAAAATATGCGTGCCCAAAGCACTGTGAAACAGTGACCAAAATGTATAGAAATGCAGTGTCCTGACTCTTCCTGAAAAGGTGGCTTTTTATTTTAACGAGTCCTTATGAACAAAAGATGCTCTGTCCCTACTTAGCCAAGGCATTTGTGATCTTGCTGACGGGAAGCTGCTGGAGTGACATGGGTTACATGCTATCAAAAATACAATGAATGCTCATAGTAGTGCTGATTTTTAGACTCAGTGGATCTGTGTCCACAGTTTCAGTGGGCTCTCTTTTGGAAGGAGAAAGAAATTTGAGTTAACAATATCCAATTTCATTATAGTTAATGAGTTATACATTTGCAAATATTTTATACATCTGACATATAAAAACTTTGTAAAATGCACAAGTGCAATAACTTAAAGAGATCTTAACTTTGCATTTATAAATTATAAATATTGTACATGTGTGTAATTTTTTCATGTATTCATTTGCAGTCTTTGTATTTAAAAGAAATCTTCTCTGTTATGTTTGTATAATATAACAATAATCATTTATGATAAATGAGGCAAGTTGTAAATAAATTCATAATTCAAACAGCCAGTGTATATGCATATACAGGCGTTACATTACAAAATCTTTGTTTTACCTACAAGCTTAGAGCAGCTAGAAACTTTTGTTGATATGTAACTATACATTTAAAGTATATATATATGTATGATACATGAAATATATGTAGAGATGTTCATAATTTTAATGGCTCTCCTTCGTTGTGAATAATTGAATACAGAATTTTTAAAATATCACCTTTCACGTTTATTGTTTGTTCTCATGTATGGGGAAGGTCAGAGACATTTTGTGCATTGAGGAGGAGGTGCGGGGCTTCCTAAAGTTCACGTGCAAACACCCCAGGCCTTGTCTGCAGAGGAGACATCAAGTTCACATTGGAGCAACCTGGTGCATTTGCTTCAAGCATTTTCTAGCAGAAAGGATGAGGCAACATAAAAGGTTACATTTTTACAAGATGATTTATTAACCCCATTGTATAATCTTAAATGTTGGAAGACTGTTCCGGTCTTTCAGAAAGACAGTTTCAGGTTACAGAACTCCTGATCCTGAGTGCCCAAGGCCGAGGCTGGCTCCTGAATCAGACCCCTGCCGGTGGAGTTTCCAGAACCAGTCCAAGTTCGCCTGGCTAAGAGCAGGAAGGACTCCACGGGGCGGGCATGTTTACGAGTAAGTGATGGGGTTCTTTCTGCTGGTAAAGAAAATGTTCTTGGCTAAATTCACATAATCTTTAGACACTGATGAGTGTCCTCCTGGCTTCATCTTTAAACTCTGCTTAAAGAAATTGTGTTTATTTGGCTCTTTCTGCTTGCCCTCAGGTGAGCAGACAAATGATAAATATTTAAGACCAGAAAGTTAAAGTTGAATTGTATCCCGAGATCCTCTTTAACTAAAATTATACTAATATGCTAACTAAAGATATACCTTTGGGAGCAAATGAAATAAATGTTTCGTGGAATAAAGCCTGTTGCATTGTTGACGTGTGTGTCCACAGCCTTGTTAATTAGATGAACAGAGAAAAACCTCAAAATGGAGCGAGCCCTTCCGCACACCAGACCCCAACGGATACGGTGCTTGTCTGCGTGCACGGCACGATGCGTGTTGTAGACAGGGTTTTTGTTCAATATCCGTTTCCTGTGAAATTGTATCAAATGTTTGCTGTGTTAAAAATAAATCTCGTGTGCTAATACATCCATCAACTCATCTAGTGACTGAGCTTGCTGATTCGTTCTCTGTAAAACTGATCTGAACGTGAGTCCGTGTCTTCCTTACGCAGATTTGACTTCATCAGCCTTACCCTAACCAAGAGCTATTTTCTAACACCAAAGGAAACCCTAAAAAAGCAACGCTATTAAACACTTATTCAACAAGGGGGATTGCGCACCTGATATGCGGTGGGGTGTGGGGTGCAGCATCGGGGCCAGTGCAGGGGAGGCAGCTGGGAGTTGGCTGCACACACGTCTTCCCACCCTAAGGCTTCTGTCACCTTGCACAACTCTCTCCGCCCTTGTTCCTTCCTGTGGGGACTGTCCTCAGGCCCAGTTCTGGGAGAGACAAAAGGGAAATTGTGTATTTGTTGACGTGAGAATCTCACGTATTAACAGGACATTTACCTTTCTTTTTAACTTCTTATTGGAGTTTAGTTGCTTTACAACGTTGCATTGGTTTCTGTTGCACAGCGAAGTGAATCAGTTGTACATGTATGCATAGCCTCTCTTTTTTAGATTCTTTTCCCGTATAGGTCATTACAGAGCACTGAACAGAGCTCCCTGTGTGGTGTTCTCATTAGTCATCTATTTTGTATATAAGATCAATAATGTTTGTATGTCAGTCACAGTCTCCCCAGCCGTCCCACCTCCTCCTTGGTGTCCGCACATTCGCTCTCTACATCTGTGTCTCTATTTCTGTTTTGCAAATGAGATCATCTATACCGTGTTTCTAGATTCCACACACTTAAGTTAACACACGATACTTGTATTTCTCACTCTGACTTTCTTCACTCTGTGTGACGGTCTCTAGATTCATCCACGTCTCTGCAAATGACTCGGTCACATTTCTGGTTATGGCTGAGTAATAACAAGACAGTTTTTTAAAAAATCTTCCAAATAATATACAGATGAGGTGGTTCTCCCACAAGGAAGCTGAGCCTGATGAACCAGAAGCTGACAGAAGCCTGTTCCTGCATCCATCGCCCCCCCACCATGCCCCTCTCCCACCATCACAAAATTGGGAGCCCCCAACCCACTGCACCATGAGTTGAGATTTTTCCTTGATTTTGAGGGGGAAAGGGAAAATGACTAGGAAATAAAAGCAGGCATTGATTTGAAACATCAACTTCCAAATGCTTATTTGGTAATTGTACACATTCAGATGAGTCCTTGTTGGCATGTCATTTCAGTCATGTCTGACTCTTTGCAACCCCATGGACTGTAGCCCACCAGGCTCCTCTGTCCATGGGATTCTCCACGCAAGAATACTGTAGTGGATTACCATTTATTTCTCCAGAGGATCTTCCCGACCCAGGGATCGAACCTGGGTTGCCCACATTGCATGCAGATACTTTACCAACTGAGCCACAAGGGAAGCCCTCCTTGTTGACATCTGTGTTATTAAATAGGTAGAATTGACATTAAATAAGTAGAATTCTTGCTCAGAATATTTATAGAACATAGTAAATGTTCAGTCATCAAAAACAAGTCAAACATAACACGCAGAATGACCGAGACACATGCATATATTAAGAAAATAACATTTACCTGATTAACCTTGCATTAACTAGAGGCCAAGCCTCAAAACACCTGTTTCCCAAGTCTTCCTGGTAACTAACTGAGTTTTGTCTGTGTGGCACCTCAACTGTTGAAGTTTGGCCTTAAGGGTCATTGGTTCGAACCTTCCATAGCAAGTCAACAGCACTGATTTGCCATGTCTGAAAGATGGTCCTCCAAGTTCACATCGCTTCAGGAAGGAGGGCATGTTCCCTTGACACAAACCAGACCATTGATTGACTGCTCTGATGGCCAGAGAGTTTTATCTAAAGTTGTCCTGGAACCTGTAACTTTTTATTAATAGTTTCTATTTCAAGAAATTACTTCTGTAGTTGCAGCCACAGGGATAAACCCACTTCCTCTTTTACTGGACCACCTATCATTTATTTTAAGAAAGCTATCCGGCTTCTTTGGGCTTCTCCGGTGGTGGTAGTGCTAAAGAACTCGTCTGCCAATGCAAGAGATGTAAGAGAAGCCGGCTTGACCTGGGTCGGCAAGATTCCCTAGAGGAAGGCACGTCAACCCACACCAGTATTCTTGCCTGGAGAATCCCATGGACAGAGACCCTGGCAGGCTACAGTCCATACGGCTGCAAAGAGTTGGACAGAAGTGTAGGGATTTAGCGTGCACACATCTTGCTTCCCTGTGCTTAACCTTGTCTGACGTTTTTGAAAAATATAGCTTGACTTAGGAGTCCATGCAGTTCTCAACATCCCAGTAGAAGTTTGCCAGCGGCCTCCTGCTGGGCCCTTATTTTCCATAGAATAAACTGTCCGGTTCATGAGTTGGCTCTCTGGGCGCACCTCCTAGACCTCCTGTCTCCGTGACTCAGTCACGTGGGACGCACACCTGTTCTAGGAGACCCTCCCCCACGTCCTTTCTCTCTACCGGAACAACCTCCTTCTGTCTCCTGCTTAGCGCGTCCTTAGAGGCTCCGAGGTTCCCTTCTCTGTTCAAGAATCTCTATTCCTCCCGCCCAGGGACCCGCCCCGTCCCGATCCCCCCGCCCGGGGACCCGCCCCTCCCGATCCCCGCGTCCGCCCGGGGACCCGCCCCTCCCGATCCTCCCGCCCGGGGACCCGCCTCCCGGTGTCCCCGCCCGCCCGGGGACCCGCCCCCTCCCGGTCCTCCTCCCGGTCCTCCTCCCGCCTGGTGACCGGCTCCCTCCTGACTGTGCTCCTTTGGGACAGGAAATCACACAGCGCCAAGACGGAAGTAACAGAGGTTGATGTATGTGGGGTGCTTGCTATCTGCCTGGCCCTCCGGGTACTACTTGTATTAACTCAACGCTTGACAATTCTATACATTGTTCATATTATTGAGCCCTATTTAAAGATGGGGAAAATGAAACCCAAAGAATTTGAAACAGCTTGTCAGAGAGAAAGCAGCTGGTTTAGTCAAGGTACAGAGACCAACCCCCCCACCCAACCCCCACCCGGCTCCCGCCGCCCAGAAGCACCTGATGCGCTGGGTGCGCCTGGCTTCACTGCCTGTGGGTGAAGGGCGCCTCTTGACTAATACAGACACGTGGAACCTTCGAGATGTCAGGAACCATCCAGCCCCTGAGCACGTGGTGCTTAAGTGACCTCCCTTCATACCTTTTCCTGGCGAGGGCTGGGAACCAAGACTCAAGGGAGGAAAGAGCACATAACTGTTCAGTTTTACAAGCGCGTTTGGAAATTCTGATGACCTCTTCAAGGGAAAGGCTTTTACCAGTGCTTACAACCTGACAATCTGGCTGCAACGAGAGGCTTACAGGTTGTTCTGCCCCAGTCCTGAGGGTCGCCTGGGCAGGGCAGGAAGGACTGTGGAGAAGAAAGCAACCCAGGTGTCAGCCTGCTGTCTCCAAGCAGGTCCCTGCCTGCCCTCCGCCAGGTGAGGACCCTGCGGATGGGAGTCACCCCACACCAGTTCTGTGCAACCTAATCAACAGGGTCCTGGAGCCCACTGTTCTCCTCGAGCCCAGAGAGTGTGGTGCCGGATACAGCGGAAGCCTCGGATCAGGCTGTGGGGAGGGCAGGTGGGGCGCTGGGGTGCACACAGCCCCCGCCACCGCTGGGGGGGGGTTCACAGCCCCGCGGGGCTCCTGCTGTGACAGCAGCCTGCACTGTGTGGTGGAGGGTGGACGGAGGGGGGACACGGCCTCCATGAAACCAGCCAGAGGAGCACTGAGCTGCTTTCCTTTCAGAATGAAAGTGCTACTTTCTTCAATATCTTTTAACATTCGTGGTCCATCTGAGTCAACCCGGGCCCCTTAGTCAGGGTTCCCCAGAGAGACAGAACCCATGGGGCACACACGTACACAGCACATATACACGCATGCATGTATGTGTGTGTTATGAATATAACCCGCTGGCTCTGTTTCTGCGTAGAACCTTAACACACACACACACACACAACCATTTGTTATAAGGAATTGGCTCGTGCAATTCAGGAGGCTAAGTTTCACCATCCACAGGGGGAGCCAGGAAAGCTGGTGGTTTCACTTCTAAATTCTAGTCTGAGTCCTATGATATCAGAACCAGGAGCAGCGACTGTGTCGGTTTCAGCCCAGGGCCAGGAGAAAACAAGCATCCCAGCCCACCATCAGGCAGAGAGAGCAAGCTGCCTCCTCTCCTGCCTTCTGTCTAGGGCACCTGCAGCAGCTTGCCCGGGGCCACCTCCACCGGGAGGGTGATCTGCTTGCACTGTTTCAAAGGCTCATCTGACCAAGCGACGGCCAACCAGATGAGAGCCAAGACTACAGCTGAGCCAGATATCGGGTCCCCACAGCTCAGTCACTGACAGTAACACAGACCGTCACAGCAAGACAGACTTTCTTCTATCAGAGTGCTTCCTGTTCTCCAGCTAACTGAGTCCTCCGGGGGTCTCTGCTCCTTATGTGTGTGCTGTCTTTCATTCTGGCTCTTTTGCATGCCTCCAGCAGGCTCTGCAGGATCCAGCCAGTCAGCACCCCTGCTCCAGAGGCTCTGGTCAGCGGTGCTGCTGCTGGGGCCCCAGGCCAGCTTCACTGTCACTTTCTCAGCGGCGGTGAATTCCGACCACGAGTCTGGCTCTGCTCCAGGCACTGGGCGTCCAGCCATGAGTGGAAGTGAGAGAAACACTGCTTTCCAGGAGCATGCTGTACACCCAAGAGTGGAAAGCAAGCCAGTCAGGACCTGACCTGTCAGCTGGGCACAGGATAGAGACGAGCAGGGCGGGGGGTTGAGGAGAGGGGTGTAATCTCTAATGAGACGGCCTTTCAGCACATCTCTGATCCCTGGTGGCTCAGACGGTAAAGAGCCTGCCTGCAGTGTGGGAGACCCGGGTTCAATCCCTGGGTTGGGAAGATGCCCTGGAGAAGGAAATGGCAACCCACTCCAGTGTTCTTGCCTGGACAATTCCATGGACGGAGGAGCCTGGTGGGTTATGGTCCATGGGGGGACACAAAGTCTCGGACACGAGTGAGTGACTAACACACTGATCAAATGACGGATATGACACAAAAGCTATTGGTGACAAAAACAGATAAACTTCATTAACACCACAAATACCTGTGCTTCAAAGGACGTCGTTAAGAAAGTGAAAAAAAAGAACAATAGCCCAAAATAGACGACGATCGCAAATCATAGATGTGATAAGGGGACTTGTGTCCAAAATATAGAAAGAACTCTTTCAACAACAAAATGACAATCCGATTTTAAAACGGACAAAGGATACGAATGGCCCCTTCTCCAAAGAAGATATCCCAATGGCCGATAAGCACGTGTGGAGGTGTTCCACATCATTTGTTATCAGGGAAATACAAACCTCAACAGCACAGCGCGTCACCCCCTACCCCGCCCCACCATGGCTGAAACAAAAGAGACAGACAATGAAAAGTCGTTTTCGGCAAAGACAGGGGGAGACTGCAGCCCTCACACGCTGCTTCTGGGATGTAAAACAGTGCCAGCACTTTGGAGAACAGTTTGGTCATTCCTCAAGTTGTTAGAGTTTCTATGTAACTCAGCTATTCCTCCCCTAGCTACATATTCGGGAAGAATAAACACATGTTCATACAATACCTAGTTCACAACTGTTCACAGCAGCATTATTCAAGAAGTGGAAACAAACCCAGTGTCTGTTGACTGGTGAGTGGATACTCAGCGGTGCTTCATCCATGACGGAATGTCATTCAGTCAAGAAAGGGAACGGAGTGCTGATACCTGTGCAACATGGATGAAACCCTGAAAACAATGCTAAGTGAGAGGAGCCAGTCATAAGAGGCCACATACAATAGGATTCCATTCATATAAAGTGTTCGGGGGGCGAATTCATAGAGACGGCAAAAAAGATCAGTGGTTGCCAGGGGCTGGGGGAGAAGATGGAGAGTGATGCTAGAAAGTAGGGGGTTCCTCCCAGTGATGATGGAAAACTGTCGTTAGAGCAGACAATGGTGATGTTTACACCATTCCGTGAACCTAAACCACCAGACTGAATATATATAGACACTTCAAGGGAGCAAAGCTTAGGGTGTGTTCATTATATTTCAGTAAGACTTATGAAAGAGAATGAATATTGATTATGTTTCACTGGATAAAGAAAAATCCTTGAGTCCATAGTGATCCTCAAAACAAAAAGAAGGAATAACTCCACTAGGCAGCTTTGGAGGTGACTACTGCCTCAAGTCCTTTCTTCAGAAGAGGCCATTAGAGGTAAGGAATGAAGTATTTACCTCTTTAGGAGGTCGGATTCCAGCTTAGGGCTTCCCAGGTGGTGCTAGTGGTAAAGAATCCTCCTGCCAATGTAGGAGACACAAGAGATGTGGGTTTGATCCCTGGGTTGGGAGGATCCCCTGGAGGAGGAAATGGCAATCCACCCCAGTATCCTTGCCTGGAGAATCCCATGGACAGAGGAGCCTCGTGGGCTGCAGTCCAGGGGGTCGCAAAGAGTCAGACATGCCTGAGCAACTAAACACACGGCACACATCCCAGTTTGATGAGGGAAAGCCCCGATTTCCAGAACAATATCACATCACTGTGGACGGCACGATGGTGGAAATAACCACCCCCATCCCCAAGCTGATTGATTCAGGCAGGTGTATCCCTGGAGCAGAAGGGTTCTTGGAAACTGGGCAGCCTCACGACCTCCAAGTGCCACCTCGAAGCATCCTTCCTGACCACAAAAGGAAGAGCTACCACCATAGTGACAAGATATTGTGGTTGCCCCCTCCCTGCAGAGATCAAATCCTACCTTACTAACTGTGGGAAGCAGTGGTCAGCACCCGTGAAGGACTCTTGGCAAGCTGTCTGTCTTCACTACACGCAGGCCTTTGGTCCCCTCCACTTTATAGGTGATCTGAGACAGACAGGCCGGTACCACCGCAGCGAAGAGACAGAACAGGGCAAGACCCCAAAGTGACGGTGCACCAGACAGCTGGCCCGGTCCTCTCAAAGTGTCACCATCACTGAAAAAATGGGAAAAAGCACAACTCTGTGTCTAAACTAGAAATCATCAAATTGTACATGTCAAAGGGGTGACTAGCACACTACGAAAATGATACATCAAAGCTTTTTAAAGAAAAGGGTAGCAGATGAATGTGTGGATTCTTGTTTGAAAATACTCCTATGAATGAAGTTTCTTGGATGATTAGGAAAACCTGAACATCGGGCTAGGTATCAGCAGGTAGTAAGAAGGACTGACTTTTCTTTGGTGTAAAAGAGTAGTCTGGGTTACGAACGACTCTCCTTTATATCAGGAGACGAAGCCCAGGTATTCAGGGCTAAAGACTCCTGATGCCTAATCAGTTCAGTTCAGTTCAGTCACTCAGGCGTGTCCGACTCTTTGCGACCCCATGAATTGCAGCACGCCAGGCCTCCCTGTCCATCACCAACTCCTGGAGTTCACTCAAACTCTCGTCCATTGAGTCGGTGATGCCATCCAGCCATCTCATCCTCTGTTGTCCCCTTCTCCTCCTGTCCCCAATCCCTCCCAGCATCCGAGTCTTTTCCAATGAGTCATCTCTCGCATGAGGTGGTCAAAGTACTGGAGTTTCAGCTTTAGCATCAGTCCTTCCAAAGAACACCCAGGACTGATCTCCTTTAGAATGGACTGTTTGGATCTCCTTGCAGTCCAAGGGACTCTCAAGAGTCTTCTCCAACACCACAGTTCAAAAGCATCAATTCTTCGGTGCTCAGCTTTCTTCACAGTCCAACTCTCACATCCATCCATGCATGACTTGACTAGACGGACCTTTGTTGGCAAAGTAATGTCTCTGCTTTTCAATACGCTGTCTAGGTTGGTCATAACTTTCCTTCCAAGGAGTAAGCGGCTTTTAATTTCATGGCTGCAATCACCATCTGCAGTGATTTTGGAGCCTAGAAAAATAAAGTCTCACACTGTTTCCCCATCTATTTCCCATGAAGTGATGGGACCAGATGCCATGATCTTCGTTTTCTGAATGTTGAGCTTTAAGCCAATTTTTTCACTCTCTTCTTTCACTTTCATCAAGAGGCTTTTTAGTTCCTCTTCACTTTCTGCCATAAGGGTGGTGTCATCTGCATATCTGAGGTTATTGATATTTCTCCCAGCAATCTTGATTCCAGCTTGTGCTTCTTCCAGCCCAGCGTTTCTCATGTACTCTGCATATAAGCTAAATAAGCAGGGTGACAATATACAGCCTTGACGTACTCCTTTTCCTATTTGGAACCAGTCTGTTGTTCCATGTCCAGGTCTAACTGTTGCTTCCTGACCTGCATACAGATTTCTCAAGAGGCAGGTCAGGTGGTCTGGTATTCCCATCTCTTTCAGAATTTTCCACAGTTTATTGTGATCCACACAGTCAAAGGCTTTGGCATAGTCAATAAAGCAGAAACAGATGTTTTTTTCTGGAACTCTCTTCCTTTTTCCAAGATCCAGCTGCTGCTGCTGCTGCTAAGTCACTTCAGTCGTGTCCAACTCTGTGCGACCCCATAGATGGCAGCCTACCAGGCTCCCCCGTCCCTGGGATTCTCCAGGCAAGAACACTGGAGTGGGTTGCCATTTCCTTCTCCAATGTATGAAAGTGAAAAGCGAAAGTGAAGTCGCTCAGTCGTGTCCAAGTCTTCACGACCCTCTGGACTGCAGCCCACCAGGCTCCTCTGCCCATGGGATTTCCCAGGCAAGAGTACTGGAGTGGGCTGCCATTGCCTTCTCCGCCATGAGCCAGCGGATGTTGGCAATTTGATCTCTGGTTCTTCTGCCTTTTCTAAAACCAGCTTGCACATCTGGATGTCTAATACTGATTCTCAAAAGTTTCAGGGAAAAGGATGCAGAGACAAAATGAATGAGCCAAAATGTTAATACTTGAATCTGCGTAGTTGTTCATTCTACTGTTGATTACTTTTTTTAAAAAGAAATACTACTTGGTATATTAGTGGGCATGAGTTGACCCAACAGTACAGGTGTAGAAAAATGACAGTTTTCAAAGCTCAGGTTGGACTTATCACTCTTCCTGCCAGCTGGTGGGCACTTCGCCCCATTTATCAGTGTGACCTCCTCAAGGTCACGTGAGAGCCCCGGGTCTGGGTGCAGGGCGGCCTCTCTGCAGGCCCCACCCTGGGTCCTGATGCTATGACCTTGTCCGGGGCAGCTTGAGTGAGCACAGGATTGGTGCCACGTCCTGAGATGGGGTCCACCCTGGACATCTGGGGGTCCTCCCTGATGACTGATCTCTGGACGCTATGAGGGCCAAGGTGCCCCTGGAGAAACCCCACCCACGTCTTCAAGCTTTGGACCCTCTTTTTCTTCCTGTTCTACTCTCCACATCCCCAAAAAGCTCTTTGCTTTTCTTCTCCCCTGAGCACACTTCCTCCAGTGAAATGAATTTCCAAAACAAACAAGAAAGGAGAGTCACTCCAAACAAGGTCAGCTCTCTGCCAGCATCACGAACCTCCCCCAGAACTGGAGAACGCACAGCACAGATTCTAGACTGTAAATACCCTGCAATAATCCCTACCCCCGGCACCGAAAGCAGAGAAGCAGCTGTGGGTGCCAGGCCACTTAATGACAAAGACGCTTTGCAAAAGAAGTTCATTTGGCATTTCTCAAAGTACGCTGCATAGTCAGAGTGGTGCCTTAATGAAAAGAAAGTCTGTGATGGACTAACTCTAGCAGCTGCTGGAAGCAAAGAATGGGTGGAGACACCCTGCTCCTCACTCTTTGCGATCCCATGGACTGCAGCCCACCAGGCTCCTCCGTCCATGGGACTTCCCAGGCAAGAATACTGGAGTGGGTTGCCATTGCCTTCTCCAAGGAAAACAAAGTCTGTGATGAACTAACTCTAGGGGCTGCTGGAAGGAAAGAATGGGTGGAGACACCCCGCTCCTCCAGGCGTGAGCCTCAGTTCTCCTCAGAATTGTCTCAGACTGTCTGTGCCTCTTGCGCAGGGTGGAGAAGGCGGCGAACAGGGGCGGGGTGGTCCAGGGCCCATTGTGGCTGGGAGCCCAGGGCTCTGCGTCCTACAGGTAGGCAGGTGACAACCTGGGTCCCTGGATGCACGGGCGCACCTCCTGTGCGCCCAGACTCTATCTCATCTTTAAAGTATCACTTAGACATAATTTTCCCTCTATTGCCATAAACTCTGGCTTGATTTCTTATGAGGTTAACAGTGTCCCCCCACCTTCCTCTGCTCCCTTGCTGGGAAAATGCCCACTGGAGAGACAGAAGGCAGAGCTCTCCCTTCTGCACACTGATGCCCGATCGCCTTGCTGAGCAGGAGGCCTTCCCACTCTGAAACACAAAGACCAACCTGCAGGTTCACAGGCTCATCAAACAGGAAAGAGCTGCCAGTTCCCAGAGGGGCAACTATCACCCGCTCTGGGTTTGTGTTTGGGGACCCTCAGGCTGGCCATGACTGTTTTTCAAGGTGGGCAACTCTTTACCCCAGTGAAACACCAGCATTGCAAAGGGTGAGTAAGAAACAGGCTGTGTAGGGAAACGTCCAATGGCTTGCTTCCTGCAGCGACAAGGTGTCTTTCCCTAGCCTGAGTCCCTTTGGAGGGTCCGTGGACCTTTCAGACGTGTACAGTATCATGGAATCAAATGAACCCTAATCAGTAGGTTTTCAATCTTCCCTTCTGCTTGGGCTGTTCCTTAACCATGCTCCCATCTCTCCAATCCTACAAAATCAAACAAAGACGTCACACCCCCAGAGCAGCAACCCTCTCCAGCCCCTGCTCTGACTCCTGCCTTACTGTTGGATTTGGGAGCCAGGCTCCACGTCTGCCTGGAGGGAGGCTCATCCCACCCCTACCCCGCTCTGCTCCTGAAGCCAGAAGCTTCTTCCTCTGGATCTGGGGGCCACACATGGGGTCTCAGGCCAAGCGTTACCTCCCTCTGGGACAGATTCCCAGGAAGTGAGGCTGCAGGCAGAAGGAAGCTGCTGGGCCGCTGACCTTAGCAGGACAGCGTGATCTGTGCTGGCTGGGGACCCAGAATGGGGAGGGTGGGTGGAGGGGGTCCTTCTAAGTGGGAGAGAGAGGCAGGGATCTGTGATGTGAGGTGAGGAGGACTGCACCAGCCTTTATCCATCACTCGCTTCTAAAAATATAAATTTCTTTCTGTTATACTACGATATGATGGACATTTAGCACCGTGTAGGTTTAAGGTGGTCCAAGTATTGGAGTTTCAGCTTCAGCATCAGTCCTTCCAATGAACAGCCAGGACTGATTTCCTTTAGGATGAACTGGTTGGATCTCCTTGCAGTCCAAGGGATTCTCAAGAGTCTTCTTCAACACCACAGTTCAAAAGCATCAATTCTTTGGCGCTCAGCTTTCTTTATAGTCCAACTCTCACATCCATACATGACTACTGGAAAAACCATAGCCTTGATGAGAAGGACCTTTTTTGGCAAAGTAATGTCTCTGCTTTTTAATATGCTATCCTGATGTGCAGAGCTGACTCGTTTGAAAAGACCCTGATGCTGGGAAAGATTGAAGGCAGGAGGAGAAGGGGATGACAGAGGATGAGATGGTTGGATGGCATCAGCGACTCAATGGACATGAGTTTGGGTAAACTCTGGCAGTTGGAGATGGACAGGGAGGCCTGGCGTGCTGCAGTCCATGGGGTCACAAAGAGTCAGACATGACTGAGCGACTGAACTGAACTGAAGGTGCACAGCACACCCATCTTCCAAACTTTTGGGGTCTTGTGGTTATTTTGTCCTCAAGTATCACTTAAAAATAGAGTGATACTGCAGAAAAGCACCCTTAGGGCAGAGACGGGGCTGCATGTGAGAAGGTGTGAGGTGTGTGGGACATGGAGACAGTACTGGGCCTCAGTCCCTGGTTACAGGAGACCTCGGCTGGAAGCTGGCTGTGTTAGCCTGCCCTGGGCAGGGGGGTCCACTGTCCCACACCCAGCGATGCACCCTGGCCACAATCTGTTCCCTTAATAGATGCAGAGGTGTCTTTGGCTCAGAGAGGTGAGGAGTCGCAGCAAAACTTTGCTTTAATGTACTTTTAAGATTGGAAAAACAAGAGTATGTGTTTGTGTGTATTCCATTGGTGGGGGAGGGGAAGAGGGGGAAGAAGAGACGGGTGAGGCTGGAGGGGAAGACCCACGAGAGGGGTGGGGTGGACACCCCAGAAAGGCACGGGGTCTTGATTGAATTCATGAACGTTTAAAAGAACACATTCAAAAACGCATATGAAATATGCTTATGGAATTCAGTTCACTGGAATATGTCAATATTAGATTCAACACAGAGAGAGAAATCCTTATAGTGTGATGCATGAATTGCATAGCTAAAAATATTATAAAATAAGTCTATTTTTAAAAGCCATTTTGTGTTAGTATTTAGCCAGAATGTTACTTAAGAGTGTGCAATCTCTTATTTGGGATTCCCTTGTGGCTCAGCTGGTATAAAGAAAGCTGAGCACCCAAGAATAGATGCTTTTGAACTGTGGTGTTGGAGACGACTCTTGAGAGTCCCTTGGACAGCAAGGAGATCCCAACTAGTCCATCCTAAAGGAGATCAGCCCCGAATATTCATTGGAAGGACTGATGCTGAAGCTGAAACTCCAATCCTTTGGCCACCTGATGAGAAGAGCTGACTCATTTGAAAAGACTCTGATGCTGGGAAAGACTGAGGGTAGGAGAAGGGGACGACAGAGGATGAGATGGCTGGATGGCATCACCGACTCAATGGACATGAGTCTGAGTAGACTCCGGGAGTGGGCGATGGACAGGGAGGCCTGGCGTGCTGCAGTCCATGGGGTCGCAGAGTCGGACTCCACTGAGCGACTGAACTGACTGAACTAATCTCTTATTCAAAGCTGCCGGGTGCGCACACCCAGGCGCTCTGAGCATTCAGTGGAGGAAGCCTTCCTATCCCGAGTCAGGAGCGGGCAGCACTGGGGTGAGAGCCCGGCCCCCTTTTGGTGTGTGGGTTGGACAAGCCCGTCCTGACTCTTACTCTATCGGGTCACTGTCTCCAACACGGCAGCAGAGCTGTCCTCCTCCAACGGAACCCCGCGATCGCCTCTGAACTCTTCCAACAGCCCTCTGCGGGCTGAGGGCCGAACCAAACGCCGGCGCCACTCCGCCCCGCGCTCCCCGAGCTCCCGGCACCCCTACGTGGAGGCATCTCCCCCTCGGGCTGGCGGGTAGTCTCCATTTACCCCCCAAACGCATCTCTGTTTCTCGCCTGCAGGGTGGCAAGGCCCCAGAGATGTTTAAAAAGTCGGCTCAACTTTGTTCATCTTTGTGCCATAAATTCTAATAGCTGGAAACGCGGTAACGGAAAATGTTTCTTTCCGCGCAGTTTACCTTTCCCAGCCCGTCCGTCCTGACCGCCCGAGGCTCTACCCCACCCCACCCAACCCTGCACCCCGCCGCTGCACGCATTTCGGCCCGGGGTCCTCCGGCCCCTCCCTCCTCTCCGCTTCTCCTCCCATCTCTGCGCCTGAGCCCTCCGTTGTCTGACTCCTCTGCACGCAGCACCTTCGCGGAGGGACGTCGTGTGTCTCTGCAGTCCTGGCAAAGTGACAGGAGCGGACGGTGCGCTTTCTGGAAGAAGGGTCGCTGGAGGAAGCGCGGACGGAGCTGGATTAACTGGAGTCCCAGGTCGGTCGGAGGCAGTAGGGTGTGCTCCGGCCCCACCTAGAGCCGAAACGCAGAACAGCACCCCGCCAGGAACAGCTGCGGGCGCGGTTTCAGGCCAGGAACTCAGCCGTGTCCGACTCTTTGTGACCCCATGGACTGCAGCACGCCAGGCCTCCCTGTCCGTCACCAACTCCCGGAGCTTGCTCACACTCATGTCCATCCAGTCGGTGATGCCATCCAACCATCTCGTCCTCTGTCGTCCCCTTCTCCTCCCGCCTTCAATCTTTCCCACTCCCGCCTTCAATCTTTCCCAGCATCAGGGTCTTTTCCGATGAATAGGTTCTCCACATCAAGTGGCCAAAGTGTTGGAGCTTCACCGTCAGTCCTTCAAATGAATATGAAGGGTTGATTTCCTTTAGGATGGTCTGGTTGGATCTCCGTGCAGTTCAAGGGACTCTCAAGAGTCTTCTCCAACACCATAGCTCAAAAGCATCGATTCTTCGGTGCTCAGCTTTCTTTATAGTCCAACTCTCATATCCATACATGACTACTGGAGAAACCATAGCTTTACTATGCGGAGCTTTGTTGGCAAAGTAATGTCTCTGCTTTTAATATGCTGTCACGGTTAGCACAGGATGATTACAGAGGGCTGGCCCCTGGAGAAACCAGACGATTTCCTCTGTGGTTTCAGAGGATTCACTGACTGCCTTCATAATGTAATACTTAAATACGTTTCTGCCTCAGACGCTTTGTTGAAACATTTAGCAATCAGAGAACCGCAAGTGGGCTTTTAAGGCTTGAAATTGATTTGATCAATGACTTCCTGTTCTTTACTGTGTAAGTGAAGTGAAGTCGCTTAGTCGAGTCCCACTCTCTGCGACCCCATGGACTGTAGCACACCAGGCTCCTCCATCCATGGGATTTTCCGGCAAGAGGACTGGAGTGGGGTGGCATTTGCTTCTCCAGGGGATCTTCCTGACCCAGGGAGGAACCCGGGTGTCCTGCATTGCAGGCAGACTCTTTATATCTGAGTTACTAGGGAATCCCAAGTTGCTCAGGCATGTCTGACACTTTGTGATCCCATGGACTGTAGCCCACGAGGCTCCTCTGTCCATGGCATTCTCCAGGCCAGAATACTGGAGTGGGCAGCCTTTCCCTTCTCCAGGGGATCTTTCCAACCCAGGAATCGAACCCTGGTCTCCTACATTGCAGGCAGATTCTTTACCAACTCAGCCACAAGGAAAGCCCTTACTGTGTGAGGGGTGGGTTAATTCATTGTGTAAGGGTCCACAGAACTAACCTGGGAGCAGCTGAGGTCTTGGGAACAAATGCGTTCTTTCTTTCGGATCTACAGCAAGACTGCATTTCCAGGAAGAATGAGCCCAGACCACCCTTGTGTGAAGGCGGCCCTAACTGAACCCTGGAGGCCACAGAACCTCCCCCACCCCCCGCTGAACCCTCCAGGCTATGGGTGGCTTCTGATCCCTGTCCCTTCAACCTGCCTGTGGGGGACAGGGGATCCTCTGTCACCCGTCTGCCTGCCTGCAACGGTAGAAACGATGGGATATTCTGTCTATAAAAGTAATCAGCCGTTTTACTAAACCAGTAAGCAGTTCTGAGCAGAAGGGATCACTGTTTCGTCTCCAGTAGTTGGTAATAAAGCATCCTGGATCACCATACGTTAGCTTGTAATCTATAATTAACTGGTGGTGGGGGCCTTCCTCTCCCGGGTCAATGCTTAGCTGTCTGTCTGTGATGTGGGCATTTCCTGCCAGCACTTCTCATTACGGTCAGACTCCTAAATGCTGTGAACACTGGAGAGAGAAGATCAGTAAACAATTCTGGTTATCTGTCTCCAGGTTAAAATTCAAACACACCTGACGTGGGAGTGCTCTGAGCCTGCTTGGATCGTGACCTTCCATGGTTTCTGAAAGGCTCACATTTAAACTGTCTGGTCAGCACCTGTGGAAAGAAAAGGAAAATAGGGTGTGTCCTCCTAACCAGGAAGGGTTAATTTTGAATTCACATGGGATCAGCACTGTGATTTAACCTTTATCTTGCCGCTTTCATTTTTTTCCTATCATTACATAATGGCTTGCCTCAGGGAGATAAGCTGACCCGCCAACCTGTGGAGGACTGTGGCATTTCTTAAATTCTTTGTGTGGCAAATGGCTCAGCGCCCACCTTGTGTCTGCTACTTACCTGCATGGCCCAGAAATACACATTTGGGGAGGCCAGAGTCACAGACAGATGTGGCATCTGTGTGTTGGCATGACAGGAGATATTCCCTTTCACAGTTCAGTTCAGTTCAGTTCAGTCGCTCAGTTGTGTCTTTTTGTGACCCCATGGACTGCAGCACGCCAGGCCTCCCTGTCCATCACCAACTCCCGGAGTTCACCAAAACCCATGTCCATTGAGTCGGTGATGCCATCCAGCCATCTCATCCTCTGTTGTCCCCTTCTTCTCCTGCCCTCAATCTTTCCCAGTATCAGGGTCTTTTCAAACGAGTCAACACTTTGCATCAGGTGGCCAAAGTATTGGAGTTTCAGCCTCAGCGTCAGTCCTTCTAATGAACAGCCAGGACTGATTTCCTTTAGGATGGACTGGTTGGATCTCCTTGCAGTCCAAGGGATTCTCAAGAGTCTTCTTCAACACCACAGTTCAAAAGCATCAATTCTTTGGCACTCAGCTTTCTTTATAGTCCAACTCTCACATCCATACATGACAACTAGAAAAACCATAGCCTTGACTAGATGGAACTTTGTTGATAAAGTAATGTCTCTGCTTTTCAATATGCTGTCTAGGTTAGTCATAGCTTTCCTTCCAAGGAGTAAGCGTCTTTTAATTTCATGGCTGCAATCACCATCTGCAATGATTTTGGAGCCCAGAAAAATAGAGTCAAGCACTGTTTCCACTGTTTCCCCATCAATTTCCCATGAAGTGATGGAACCAGATGCCGTGATCTTACTTTTCTGAATGTTGAGCTTTAAGCCAACTTTTTCACTCTCCTCTTTCACCTTCATCAAGAGGCTCTTTAGTTCTTCTTCACTTTCTGCCATAAGGGTGGTGTCATCTGCATATCTGAGCTTATTGATATTTCTCCCGGCAATCTTGATTCCAGCTTGTGCTTCATTCAGTCAAGCATTTCTCATGATGTACTCTGCATATAAGTTAAATAATTAGAGTGACAATATACAGCCTTGACGTACTCCTTTTCCTATTTGGAACCAGTCTGTTGTTCCATGTCCAGTTCTAACTGTTACTTCCTGACTTGCATACAGGTTTCTCAAGAGGCAGGTCAGGTGGTCTGGTATTCCCATCTCTTTCAGAATTTTCCACAGTTTATTGTGATCCATACAGTCAAAGGCTTTGGCATAGTCAATAAAGCAGAAATAGATGTTTTTCTGCAACTCTTGCTTTTTCGATGATCCAGTGGATGTTGGCAATTTGATCTCTGGTTCCTCTGCCTTTTCTTGATGCTAACACATCCCCTTGCCTGAGGCTTGCCATTCTAGAGCACGTTTGCAAGGGTTGAAGTGAAGTGAAGTGAAGTCACTCAGTTGTGTCCAACTCTTTGCGACCCCATGGACTGTAGCCCACCAGGCTCCTCTGTTCATGGGATTCTCCAGGCAAGAATACTGGAGTGGGTGGCCATTTCCTTCTCCAGGAGATCTTCCTGACCCAGGGATCGAAGCAGGGTCTCCCACGTTGCAGGCAGATGCTTTACTGTCTGAGCCACAGCAAAGTCTTGCAAGGGTTGAACAGTCTTTTTACTTTGTTTCCTCACCTCCTCCCATTTCTAATCCGTAAAAGAACCTGGCGTCCAGGCCCCAGCAAGATGGTTGTTTTGAGGCTCCAGATTGCAATCTTCTTAGTTAGTCAACCGGCTCCTGAAAAAAGTCCCTTCCTTGTCTTCACACCTCGTCTTGGATTTACTCACCTGTCTTGCCGGGAGCAGAGAGTTTGGATTCGGTAACACCCTGAGTCTTTCACAAGCACTGACGTCATCCTCACTTCATCCTGTGAGGTCGGTATTGTCGCCTTTCTCGCCTGGAGCCTGAGAGTAGTTAGTTCTGCTCAGTCACCTCCCCTGAGCCGGGGAGCTAGTATTCCATGGTACTGAATTCTCTCTGGTGCAAGACATTAAAATACAACACAGTTTTCAAAGATACAAATCTTAGTGGATTTTAGCTTTTCCTCCCTTGCCTTTGCGATAGCCCAAGGAAAAAGCACAGACTCTGTGCAAAACTTGAATTTACAGCATTCTCCTCCATGATACTGTTCTCAGGAAGTTCACTTTACCTCCCCTGATCTCAATTCCCCAAGAGGAATTTCATGGATAAAACAGTAAAATGACTAAATGCTCATTTAGAGACAGGCACCTACTCTGCACTAGAACTCCAAGCACAGTCGAGAGGGTCGTGCACTCCGTCGAAGATGCCCAACCCAAGGCCACTAAGCTTTGGCTCACTTGGCTTTGGAAAGGAATTAGAGCATGCAAAGGTATTTCGAATTTTTTCAAATCACATAAAGGGTTTTCTTTTAAAAGGGAGAACAGGCAAGCAAATCTAGTACTCCCTGTTCAAGAAGGCCAGAGGCATAAGAGAGGTTCAGAGAAGAGATCCCTTAGTGGGACTGTGCCCCGGTTGCCTGGCAACAGAGGAGCCCTGGAGGAGGGGCTTGGAATGTTTGTCTGTTTCCAGAGCAACTCCTAGCCTCAGCAGCTGCAGGTGGAAGGTGGCGATGGCTGAGGACCTGGAGCCTGAATGTAAGTAGATGCTGACCGTTTTGTGTTTGGTGTTTGATGTTTGTTGGATGTTTGCCTAGGAACCAACTTCTCTAACCCAGTGTGGAAATTGAAAACCTTTCTGGCGGTGCAACTCAGCTCCTGGGGTCACTGGGATTTAGGACTGGATTTAGGAATCAGAGCCTTTTCACAAAATCCAGTAATAAAAGGCAGGAAACGAGGTCGGATGTGTGTGTGTGTGTGTCCTCTGGGAGGAGGAGAAATAGGAGGAAATTTCTAGACACTGTTTCTGTGTTTTTTTTTTTTTTTAAAGATGACACATTTAGAGACATTTTCTTTGGCACATGGTCCTTCTATAGTCCTCAGTAAACAACCACACACCACAGAGCGTGTTCACCACTGAGTACAAAGTGCTTCCCTGTCTCTGATTTAGTTTCATATCTTTGGAGGCTGGGTTATTGTGATTTTGCAAATGGGGCAGGAGGGTCTCACCTGGGTCTTTGAACTCTGAAGCTCTTGCTTTCTCACCACACAGAGTGCCTGAAAGCATTGGTGAGTCAGATGAACTGGGGCAGAGAGAAAACTCTGGCTGAAATATTTGTTAGTTTAAATCTAGTCCAAAAAAACCTATTGCTGTGTCTTATCAGCATCTATTCAGAAGTTGATTTGGTTTTACTTAAAGCAAATTTATTCTCTGATCATTTTGTAAAGAAGCAAATATTCCATGAATCCTTTCAGATTTTTTTTTTCATGCTTGTCAGGTTGACATGGCAGGATATGAAAATCACAGTGTTTACAGTTTAAAATTCTTCAAAGTTTTTCATAGCTGACTTGGGAGCCCTGGTCCTTATCATAGGATCTTGGCAGAGAGAAATGGAATCTGGATTCTTCAGGTCTAGTGAAGCAAGTCTTTCTGCAAACTAAGGAAAACAAATTGTAAGTCTGGAATGACTTGCTAACTAATTTGCTGGTGACTCCAAATCCTTTTTTGGAATAGAATCAACAAAGAAAAACACAATAATTAAGTCACCTCCTCTCATTTTCCAAAGAGAGTTGGTCTAATACATGTGATGGTGAATTTTATGTGTCAATTTATGTGGGTACTGTGTTGTATATTTGGCCAAGCTTTCTGGATGTTCCTGTTGAGGTGTTTTTGGATGAGATGAACATTTAAATAAGAAGCCTTGAGTAAGATAGATTCCCCTCCATAGTGTGGGTGGGTCACATCTAATAATTGAAGATCTTAAAGGAAAAAGACTGACTTCCCACTAGCAAGAGAAAACCCTCCAGTAGAAGGCATTTGGGTAAGCTCTGTCTTCAGCCTGCTGTCCATCCTGCAGATTTTGGACTCTCCTTTTTTTTTTTTTTTTTTTTTGCGTAATTGTGTGAGTCAATTCCTTATAATAAACCTCTATCCTAGACTACCTTACCTGCCTTCTTAGAAATCTGCATTCAGGTCCAGAAGCAACAGTTAGAACTGGACATGGGACAACTGACTGGTTCCAAACTAGGAAAGGAGTATATTAAGGCTGCATATTGTCACCTTGTTTGTTTAAGTTATACGCAAAGTACATCATGTGAATTGCCGGGCTGGATGAATGACAGGCTGGAATCAAGACTGCTGGGAAAAATATCAACAACCTCAGATATACAGATGATACCACTCTAATGAGAGAAAGTGAAGAGGAACTAGAGTCTCTTGATAAAGGTGAAAGAAGAGAGTGAAAAGCTGGCTTGAAACATTCAAAGAACAAAGATCATGGCATGTGGTCCAATCACTTCATGGAAAATAGATGGGGAAAAAAGTGGAAACCGGGATAGACTTTATTTCTTAGGCTCCAGAATCACTGCAGATGGTGACTGCATCCATGAAATTAAAAGATGCTTGCTCCTTGGAAGGAAACCTATTACAAACCTAGACTGCATATTAAAAAGCAGAGACATCATTTTGCTGAAAAAGGTCTGTACAATCAAAGTGATGGTTTTTCCATAGTCATGTATGGATGTGAGAGTTGGACCATAAAGAAAAATTGATGCTTTGAACTGTGATGTTGGAGCAGACTCTTGAGAGCCCCTTGGACTGCAAGGAGATCCAACCAGTCAATCCTAAATTAAGTCAACCCTGAATATTCACTGGAAGGACTGATGCTGAAGTTGGAGCCCCAAGACTTTGGCCACCTGATGAGAAGAACTGACTCATTGGAAAAGGCCCTGATGCTGGGGGAGATTGAAGATAGGAGAAGGGGACAGCAGAGGATGAGATGGTTGGATGGCATCACCGACTCATTGGACAACAGTTTGAGCAGACTGTGAGAGACACTGAAGGCTGTGGAAGCCTGCAGTCCATGAGATTGCAATGAGTTGGGCACAACCAAGTGACTGAGCGGCAACATATTCATTCTTCTGGGTGTTTCCCTGGAGAAACCCAACTAATGTGATGTTTTCTTAGTGCTTTCTTTATGTGTTGGTGCCTTTGATGAAGTAGAATGATTATCAATTAAGATATCTCTTAATTGAAAACTTGTTTTGAAAATCTGTTTAATTAATATTTTAAAATTTCTTAACTGCTTTCTTTGAAGTACTAATTTATTTAATAGGGAAATTCTCAACGATCCCATTGCTCCAAGATCCAACTACACAGGAGGGACAGGCTGATTCCTTTCCACCCCGGGCCCTGCCGCCTGCTGCCCCCTGCTGCCCCCTGCTGCCCCTGCTGCCCCCTGCCCAGCACGGACCCCGGGACTGAACTCGAAGAGAGCGCTCCCTGTTTGAACGTGTCCCCTGGCACTGGTGACCTCATGGCAGGGAGCGTGTCAGGTGGGCCTGACCTAATCACCCGAAGGCAGGGACTGGGCAGGGTCAGAGGTCAAGTGCACGGGAAATCTGTGGAGTGCCCTTGCTGACTGGCTCAGGGATGGAGGCCGTGTGACCGGGAAGGTAGGCAGCCGCAGGAGCCAGGAAGGATCCCCACCAGCAGCCACCAAGGGGGGCTGGGGACCTCTATCCTACAGCTGCAAGGAGGTGGATCCTGTCCCACAGGACAGGGCCCAGGACAGATTTCCCCAAGGAGTCCAGGAGCCAGCCAGGCCCGACCCTGACGTGCCAGTTGTGATCCCAGTGTGGAGAGCCGGCCCGCAGCCTGCGGTGCCACCACGGGGCAGGGGGCCCACGCGGGTGTGAGGCCTCTGGACGCAGGGCTTCTCAGCAAGAGTCGCGGTCACCCCTCACCCCCTTGTGCTCTCAGCTCTTTCCTCTAAGGTGACAATGCGGGAGTCGGGGACGCGTCCTGAACTCGGTCTCGGCCAGAGCAGGGGCCGTGGGTCCCAGGGGTCCCTGCCTGGTCCCCTTGGCTCGGGACAAGGGAAGAGCAACAGGTGGGGTGGAAAAGCCGAATTCAGAAGTCATACTGGCACGCGTCGGGTGGGGGGACCCGCTACGGTCACCCCACTGCCCTCGGCCTCCATGGAACAGAAGGGACCTCCTTCCAGACGGGTCGGCCGTGCGGACCGAGGACGGCAGCGGGGGTGGACATGGGCAAAGCCTCGGCCTCCGGGAGCTCACGATGGACCCTCGAGGGTCCAGATGGGCCTGGTCCGATACTCTGTGGTGGGGCCCCTCCAGCTTGGGGGACGTCTGCCAGGCTGTGCCTCGGGTCAGCACCGGCCGGGAGGAAGCCCCTCCGGCTCCTCTGTGGCGTCTGGGCACTCACGTCCTCCCGGGAGCCCTTAGGCGGTGTTCCCTGCCCTGCAGTCCTTTGATGACGCAGGCAGCATTTAGGGAATGTCCCCTCCTTGCCAGGTGCCTCTCTGCCAAAAGCGATTCTATCTGGTTGTCAATTAGCCTTACTGAGTAGGACAAGTCTCCTAATTTTGCTGAAGAAACGGCTTCAGAGAGATGATGTAAGATCTCTGAACTCACGTAGTAGGAAACTGACTCAAAAAGCTCACTTTTCCTATCATCTTCTGTCCTGGGCCAAATGTCCAAATGGACCCTTACTTCTGGGACCCTTTGTGGAGGGAGCTGGGGTCCCCATCAACACGCCCCCAGATTTCACTCTGTGGGTCATCGTCTTCGTCTGAGTGGGAAAGGGAGGGAGCCAAGTGACCGACTCATTTTTTTTTTTTTTTTAAACCATGTAACAAAACCTTTATCAACATTTTGGACAGGTTCAGCTGTTACTGAAAATGGTAATTTCTAAACTTCAGTTGGGGTAAACGACCAGAGTGCATAACGATGCCGTCATTGGGCGTTGTGAATGAAGACTGAAGAATGAACAGCCGCCCCTCAGACGGAGGACGAGCTGCCGGTCGACTCCCCCTGGATGCTGTAATCAGAAGAGTGCGGCCGTCTTCCGGCAGCTTGCCGGCAATGATGAGCGTCTGCTGGCTGCGGGAATGCCTTCCTTATCCAGGATCTTGACAGAAAACCACAGAATTCTGCCATGCCATTATCCTTCAATTTAAAAATAAATAAATTAAAATTAAAAATAGACTCCCTGTTGGAGCCAAGTCCCTGCTTCCTCCTTCTCGGCTCTGCGCGTCCCGGCTTGCTGATGGGAACTGGCCGTCACGTGCCCTTACCCTAGCCCTCCTCTGCAGCCGGGCTGGCCTGCCCTCTTTCCTCTCCGTGGGCTCCTGCTCTGGGAATGGTAGTCTCCAGCTCAGCAGGTGCACAGGCCTTGTTATGGCCTCAGTGGGGAACTAGAGTGGTACCTACTGGTCTTCTTGTCTTTTCTGACCAGTTTACCTGCGGTGGAAGCACTGTGAGACGCCAGATGTTAAGACCCTGTGCAATTTGCGGACACTTCTGAACCAACTGCAGAAAGACCACAGAGATGACGTCTACATGTACACGTCCGGACACCTGAACCCCAGCAAGCTCTACAGGCCCCCGGAGACCATCCTGTATCACTGGCCCAATGCCAACAGGCCCCGGGAGGCAAAAGTCTTTGGAGCGGAAAGGCTATCTGATAAGGTCAAGAAGATGAAAGACGCTTTGGCTCATTTTACCATCAACACAGCGGTGAGCCCGAGTGATGCTGAGAACACACCACTCTTCAGGTATCTGAACCCTCCCACACAGGCCTCCCACGCTTCCCAGGAGGACGTGAGTCCTAAGGCAGGGTTGAGAGAGGCGGGTTCTCCTGAACGGCCAAAGCGAGAGGAGCTGAGATTGCTGGACATGAAGGTTCTGAAGTACAAGGAGGTGAGGTCCAGCCGTGAGTGTGCGACGTCCCTGCCGGGCAGGGACGAGTTCCAGTACGTCAGCTCGCACTTGGCCGCCGTAACGAAAGCAGACAGCTACAGGAAGTTCTTGAGCTTCCAGAAGCAAGTGCTGGCCAAGCAGGACCTCTTGATGAGGGACTTCACTGGGAGCCAGGCAGCGAGGTGCCATGAGAAGAAGCTGGAGCAGGTAAGGAGGGCAGTTCTGTGATGCTTTGGGGACCCCCGCCAGGTGCAGGAGTCCCAAGACTGTGGGCAGAGACTCAGCCTCCGAGGCCGTGCTGACGCTTGCAGGTGGAGCAGCACAGGGCTGCCAGTGGCTGAGAATATCCCACCTGCTGTAGATGAGACAGTTGTTTAGTCACTGAGTCCCGCCTGACTCTTGCGAGCCTAGGGATGGCCCACCCGGCTCCTCTGTCCATGGGATTCTCCAGGCCGGAAGACTGGAGTGGGTTGCCATTTCTTTCTCCACGGGGGTCTTCCCAGCTCAGGGATCGAACCTCAGTCTCCTGAATTGCAGGTGGAAATGCTGAGCCACCTGGGAACCCAGATGGTAACGCTTAGGGGGCAAGAGCAGAAGTCTGGACACTGGTGCCTTGGAGGTGCTTTCATAATGGAAAGCAGTGGCTGCTATGCTGAGGGAAATGCCCCTGGCGCAGCAGAAGCAGCTGAGACAAGGTTTGCCTGAGTCACCACGAAAGAATGCAAAGGGAGGGCGAGCAGAGAGCTGAGGATGCAGGCAAAGTCTGCATAGCAGTCTCTCCATCTGTAGAAGGAGGTTAGGCACCATGGGATGCGCTACGGAGAGCTGAGAGTGGTACTTAGTGGGGGACTTGGTGTTGGAAGGGTGAAGATGCAGCAAAGAGTCAACATATGAAATAACCAAACCTTGATGAGAGCTTTGGGTGAGAGGACTGGTGGAAAGAGAAGGACCTTGGAAACACTGTGGAGGCAGAGAGGCACTGTTTGTTCCCTTGACTCACAGGATGCAAGGGAATAAATGAAGTCAGGCGATCGTAGAGCCTCAGCACCAAGTGGCTGGCTACCCAGCTGACAGAATGCCCCGCCTGAGAAACTAATCAGAAAGGAAAATGAAGTCATCCTGAAGCACGGTGGTTCTCTTTTCCTCCAGGAGCTCCAGAAAATATGTGTCTGTGACCCTGAAGAGTTCAACAGACTCCAGGTCTTTGGAGAAGTCTTTGAAGATATTTGCAAAAGTTCTTTGATATTTGGTGATATCCTGAAAGAAATTAAGGTAATAGAAACACGCATCTCACAGGTAACAGTTGAGAGCTGTGCATGAGTTTTGTACACATGAGCTCAGGGCCATGCAGAAATTCTGCTGAGTTTCATGGTGTCCACTCTACAAAGGAGGAGAATCATTCATGGAGAGTCAAAGGAACATGCATACAGCCACATGAGTCTTAAGTGGACCACGTGAGAAAAACACCCAGCTAGCTCACTTCTGAAGCCCATATTTTTCTACTAAAGCTTCTTAATTATAATATAAACTCTTATCAACTGCACATAAATGTACACAGAAACTTCTAAAGCTATCCATATGTAATTTTAAATGCATCTTGATGGAGTTTTAAGTTTGGTGTCATTTCCTGCTGAAAGTGACCATCATATCAGAGCTGAGTTGGAATCAGGTTGCTTGAAGGCTTAAAGGCAGGATATGGTGACGAGTCCATCCCTGGAGCGTGCGTCTCTAGGAAGTTTGTTGGTCTTGTTCCGTTGCTCAGTCGTGTCCAACTCTTTGTGACCCCATGGACCCCATGCCAGGCTTCCCGTCCTTCACCAGCTCCTGGAGCTTGCTCAAACTTATGTCCACTGAGTTGGTGATTCCATCCAACCATCTCATCCTCTGTCGTCCCCTTCTCCTCCTGCTTTCAATCTTTCCCATCATCAGGGGCTTTTCCAATGAGTCAGCTCTTCCCATCAGGTGGCCAAAGTATTGAAGCTTCAGTTCCAGCATCAGCCCTTCCAATGAATACTCAGGACTGATCTCCTTTAGGATGGACTGGTTTAATCTCCTTGTTGTCCAAGGGTAGCTCAAGAATCTTCACCAGCATCACAGTTTAAAAGCATCAGTTCTTTGGTGCTCAGCTTTCTTTATGGACCAACTCTCACATGCATACATGGTTACTGGTAAAACCATAGCTTTGATTATATGGATCTTTGTCAGCAAAGTAATGTCTCTGCTTTTTAATACACTGTCTTGGTTTGTTGAAGCTTTTCTTCCAAGGAGCAAGTGTCTTTAAACTTCATGGCTGCAGTCACCATTTGCAGTGATCTGGGAGCCCAAGAAAATAAAGTCTGTCACTGTTTCCATTGTTTCCCCATCTATTTGCCATGAAGTGATGGGACCAGATGCCCTGATCTTTGTTTCTCTGAATGTTCAGTTCTAAGCCAGCTTTTTTGCTCTCCTCTTTCACCTTCATCAAGACGCTCTTTAGTTCCTCTTCGTTTTCTGCCGTAAGGGTAGTGTCATCTGCATATCTGAGGTTATTGATATTTCTTGCAGCAAACCTGATTTCAGTTTGTGCTTCATCCATTGTGGCGTTTCACATGATGTACCCTGCATATAAGTTAAACAAGCAGGGTGACAATATACAGCCTTGATGTACTCCTTTTCCAACTTGGAAAAAGTCCATTATTCCATGTATGGTTCTAACTGTTGCTTCTTGACCTGCATACAGGTTTCTCAGAAGGCAGGTAAGGTGGTCTGGCGTGCCCATTTCTTTAAGAATTTTCTACAGTTTGTTGTGATCCACACAGTCAAAGGCTTTAGCATATTCGATAAAGCAGAAGTAGATGTTTTTCTGGAATTCCTTTACTTTTTCTGTGATCCAACAAATGTTAGCAAGTTGATCTCTGGTTCCTCTGCCTTTTCTAAGTCCAGCTTGAACATCTGAAAGTTCTCTGTTCACATACTGTTGAAGCTTGGCTTGGAGAATTTTGAGCATTACTTTGCTAGCATGTGGGAAGAGTGTAATTGTGTGGTAGTTTGAGCATTATTTGGCATTGCCTTTCTTTGGGATTGGAATGAAAATTGACCTTTTCCAGTCCTGTGGCCACTGCTGAGTTTTCCAAATTTGCTGGCCTGTTGAGTGCAGCACTTTCACAGCATCATCTTTTAGGATTTGAAATAGCTCAGCTGGAATTTCATCACCTCCACTAGCTTTGTTCTTAGTAATGCTTCCTAAGGTCCACTTGACTTCACATTCCAAGATGTCTGGCTCTAGGTGGGTGATCACACCATCGTGGTTATCCGGGTCATGAAGATCTTTTTTGTACAGTTCTTCTGTGTATTCTTGCCATCTTCTTAATATCTTCTGCTGCTCGCAGGTTCAGTTCAGTTCAGTTTAGTCACTCAGTCATGTCCGACTCTTTGCGACCCCATGAACTGCAGCACGCTAGGCTTCCCATCCTTCACCATCTCCTGGAGCTTGCTCAAACTCATGTTAATTGAGTCAGTGATGCCATCCAACCATCTCATCCTCTGTCGTCCCCTTCTCCTCCTGCCTTCAATCTTTCTCAACATCAGGGTCTTTTCCAATGAGTGGGTTTTTCGCATCAAGTGGTCAAAGGATTGGAGTTTCAGCTTCAGCATCAGTCCTTCCAATGAACATTCAGGACTGATTTCCTTTAGGATGGACAGGTTGGATCTCCTTGCAGTCCCAGGGACTCTCAAGAGTCTTCTCCAACACCACAGTTCAAAAGCATCTGTTCTTTGGCGCTCAAGCTTTCTGCAGGTTGAAGTGAAGTGAAAGTGGCTTAGTCACGTCTGACTCTTTGCGACCCCATGGACTATACTGTCCATGGAAATCTCCAGGCCAGAATACTGGAGTGGGTAGCCTTTCCCTTCTCCAGGGGATCGTCCCAACCCAGGAATCGAACCAGAATCTCCTGCACTGCAGGCGGTTTCTTTACCAACTGAGCTATCAGGGAAGCCCAAATCCACGTCTCCCGCTAGTGGCAGAAAGTCACGTGTTACACTTGTGTCCAGGTGTTTTGTGAGTCCTAATAGTCAATACCGGAGAAGGCAATGGCAACGCACTCCAGTACTCCTGCCCGGAAAATCCCATGGATGGAGTAGCCTGGACACGACTGAGCGACTTCACTTTCACTTTTCACTTTCCTGCCTTGCAGAAGGAAATGGCAACCCACTCCAGTGTTCTTGCCTGGAGAATCCCAGGGACGGGGGAGCCTGGTGGGCTGCCGTCTATGGAGTCGCATAGAGTCGGACACGACTGAAGTGATTTAGCAGCAGTTAGCAGCAATAGTCAATACTCAATTGTGCTTTAAAAATGGTGAGATTTTGCACATTTCCGTGTGTATGTTATTTAATATATTGCAGGAGCGTTGTTATATTTTGAACTGACACTCCTTAGCCGAGTGTCAGTTACAGAGAAAGTTACATTGTACAGTAATCTCACAACACATTTCCAATGGATCTTTTTTTTCTTTCTCCCTCCCTCCCACCTTCCTTTCTTCTCATTTCCTTCCTTTCTTTCTTTTTTCTTCTTTCTTTTTTTTTTCTATAGGAAGAATATGAACTCTACATGCTATTACTTCTGAAGAACCATCCCACAGATCAGTATAAGGTAACAATCAATTGTGCATGTCTTAAATAGAGCCTGTTTCTTCATCTTTCCTGAGCTCGGGAAAACAGCCTGAATCTCGGAAGCCCCGTTTGTGCCCCCATGATTTAGATCAGCAGGTACTTTTAACAGGCGTGGGCCTTATGTCCATGAGGACATCGTAATGGACTGGCCCTCTGCCCTGGCAGCAGCGAGGGGCCGCCGGGGAGGCGCGCACGTCTCTTGATTTGGCGGCCACCTCTGGCCGCCGGTTCTTGGTGGCCTGCGCAGGCTTGTCCTCTGTGGCCCGCTCTCGTGTGCTTGCTTTGCTCACACGTGGCTCTGCCTCTCTGCTGGTTGAGGTCCCCCCACCACTGATGGTGCCCCACTTTGTAGGTAGCACCCAGGTCTTTCTAGCGAGTTCCAGATTACAGCGTATCCAGCCAGCGTCCCTCTGGAGGCTGACACTTCGGTGTCTGAGCAGGAAGGTTACTGCTTAAAAGGGGGGGGGTGACCTTGGGTTCTCTGTGACACCTTCCAGGGCTTCTCTCCGGGCTCAGGTCACACGTGTGGATGCTCGGGAAGGAAAACGGGCTACAGCAATAACATTGTCACACACACAGCTCAGAGACTACGGCGCTGTCGCTAAGGTGACTGCTGACAGTTTCAATAGAGTTTAAAAATCCTGTCTCTTGGGAAGGAGAGTGTCTCACTTCGTCTATGAAACAAAGATCACGGCCTGACAAGGAGGGCAGTTCTGACTCAGTCGGGAATCACATGCTTTCATTGTTTTCCTTGCCTTGAGCTATTCATGCTTCAGAAAAAGCTTCTGTCTGGCAAGTGTAAGCAAAGGCTCCAGTTGGGGGTCTACCTTGCTCTTTGCTTTCTCAGGCTGAGTCACTAAGGACCACATCTACCCGCATCCCCATCAAGCACCAGAATGAAAACATCTGCAGGCCGGTGGGGCTCTAGATCCTTCTTCCTGGAAACTTGGCAGCCTGTCACCCAATGAGCCAGAGAGTTTTGTTTCACCACATTTGAGAATCATTACTTTGCAGCCATAAATAGCCATTGAGCTAATCTTGTTTTCAATACATTTAGAGAAATAATCATGGAGCTGATAATATACTCAGGAAGGGTCTTATTCAGCGTTTTCTTTCCCCACACAAAGCAGCAATGAAATCCCCCAGCACTTTTTAATTTCTTAGGAAAATAAAGACTCAAAATTATGTATATATATAACACCTTATCCAGACCTTTACCTGACAACTTATCCCTTCTCCAATATTCCTCCATCACGTCCATCCTCACCGTTTACCTGTTTTACTTAGCATCTGACCCCGGGCATCTTGAACACACCATATTAACAGAGAAAATTCTCACCCTTGTTCTGTGTTTTTCTCACCCATTCTGGCCGTGTCCTGCCCAGTCTTTGCTGACTCAGGTCCAGAGCCTGCAGAAGGGGAAGGTGAAGACGGCGGATGTCGAGCGGGCCAGGGAGGAGCTGAGAGCACTCGTGACTGCTGTCAGAGCGGCCCTGGACCACAGCGACAGGTGGGGAGGGCGGCCGGGGCTGGTCTGTGCTGCGGTTACATTACTACTATTATTGGCTGCATTATTTCATTACTGGTCTCAGAGTGCAAAGTGCTCCTTGGAAGAAAAGTTATGACCAACATAGACAGCATATTCAAAAGCAGAGATAGTACTTTGCCAGCAAAGGTCCATCTAATCAAAGCTATGGTTTTTCCAGTAGTTGGGTATGGATGTGAGAGTTGGACTATAACGAAAGCTGATCACCAAAGAATTGATGCTTTTGAACTGTGGTGTTGGAGACGACTCTTGAGAGTCCCTTGGACTGCAAGGAGATCCAATCTGTCCATCCTAAAGGAGATCAGTCCTGGATATTCACTGGAAGGACTGATGCTGAAGCTCAAACTCCTATACTTTGGCCACCTGACGTGAAGAACTGACACTTTTGAAAAGTCCCTGATGCTGGGAAAGATTGAAGTGGGGAGGAGAAGGGGATGACAGAGGATGAGATGGTTGGAAGGCATCACCAACTCAATGGGCATGAGTTTGAGTAAACTCCGGGAGTTGGTGACGGACAGGGAGGCCTGGTGTGCTGCAGTCCATGGGGTCTCAAAGAGTTGGACACACTGAGCGACTGAACTGAACTGAACTGAACTGAAGAGTGTAAAATGGCTAGTTTCTTTTCGTCCTTACTTCTTAAAAATTCAAGTCACAAAGGAACATCCATAGACACTAAAAGACCAGCTCCTTTAACTCGTGGCTTAGGCGCTCTTGATAAGGAAGTATACTTTAGTTTATTGAACTTGACTAATTCAGCCTCATTCTATGTACATCTTCAAGTCATCTTTTTATTGTTAGAAACTAAGAGGATCAGTTCTTATTTCTCAGTTTTTAAGTCTGTGATATAAGAGAGATAAAATGAGGAAGGTATGAACAGGGTGCTAACAGATCATGATATATTTTTACCAAACTGTAGGCTCAGAAGTGAGCTGGAGCAGGAGCGTGTACTGCTGGAGGCCGCGAGGAGCTGGGCAGGCAAGTAACCCTGTGATCGGTCTTCCGAAGTGAGGTTTGCTGTGACCTCTGCGTGAGGAACCTTCAAGACTGGTTCCCCGTTCATAAGGCTTTTCAGAGTGGTCATTATCTGCCCCCTGCCCCCATCAAGTTCTTTAGAAATTCAGTGAGTTTCCATTTTTATCTGAAATGGTTTCAAGTACTTTAAAGACTCAAGGAAGTAGTTGATCTCTTGGAGAGACTTGTCTGGGTGAAGGTGTTCATCGCAGGTTCTGTTGCTTCGGGCATGTTTGCTTGTTGAGTTGCTGTAATCAGAGACAGCTCATGTGCGTGTTGTTTTCCTGTAAGATCTTCGTGGGTTTTAGTGAAACTTTGAATGATTTCAGGACCTTATGTCTAGAGAATGACCAAGATACTTGAAATAGATTTTAACAACCTTGACCCAATGGTGTAAATATGAGAATCAACTCTGCTGAGGCAGTGTTGAAGAACTAAATGTGTTTATTTTAGAGAAAGTGTCTTGAAATACATAGTGGATTTTAGGGGGGAGCTGTGAATACTCCAGGGCATCCCTGGGGGATGGAAATAGAGGAAGTGTTGCCGTGACCTGTGGTTTCCAGGGTAACAGCAAAGCGGATGGTCCAGTCTGGTTTTCAGACACTCTGTGGATTCTTGGATCAGAGGAGTCAGCTTTTCTGGACAACGAGGTTCTGTCCAGGTAGGGGGCACCCTCTGTTGCAAATGGGCTTCAACCTGTGCATCTCAGCACCCCACTCACACGGCTGTTACGTGAACCGCTTTCATGGACAGCACTTCCCTCGTCATTAAGAAGATCCGATACGACGCAGGAACACAGGGCCTGGTGCAGCGGGGTCACTCTGCCCGTGGCTTCCTCCTCATGCCATCATTACTCATGAAGCGGGACACACGGTTTGTGGGAAATTGATGACATTTTGTGAATATTTATGCATCAGTGAAATAATAGAAATGATCTCAGAACTGGGCACACCATTCACAGCTGGCTTCAATGGCCCACCCAGGCTCGGGTGCCTGTCCCTCTCACTGACCTCTGCTGTTCACCCTGTGGCTCAGGCGGGCGCCGCTCCGCTCCAGGCTTGTTACGACTTAACTCACGTGGAATCGCGCTTTCATCTCAGCATCTTCAGGATGTTCTCACAAGTCTAACGGTCTTGGGTTCTTGGGCAAACTTGGCCTCAAATGTTCTGACCCCAGAGGATTTCGTTTTCCTTCCTCTGGTTCTTTCTGCCCTCCCATGAGCCAGGCCTGTGTGGTTTGCCTGATGGGTATCTTTCAAGGGTTTCTTGTGGCCTGAGTCTCCGGGCGGCCTGGTCTTGTGATTCTTCCACAGCTCAGAGGTTGGTGGATTCCTTCTCTATCTGCAGGCCTGCTCACTCTTGTTTAATGTTTTTAAAAAATGTATTGAAAATAAGAATCCACCTGCAGTGCAGGAGATGCAGCTTTGATCCCTGGGTTGGGGAGACCCCCTGGAGGAGGGCATGGCAACCCACGCCAGCATTCTTGCCTGGAGAGTCCCGTGGACAGAGGAGCCTGGCGGGCTACAGTCCATGGGGTCGCAAAGAGCGGGACACGACTGAACTGACTTGCACACGCCCATGCGATATCGTATGCATCTCCTCTATCTCTGCTGATGCACACTGGGGGTGCTGCGTGCCTTCTGTTGTGAACAGTGCTGCAAGGGACGTGTGTTGGCTCCTCTCCAGACGAGTTGCAAGATGAGACTGGAACTCCCTGGTCTTCTGTCTCCTGCTATTTCTTAAAACTGGCCACCATTTTAAAAAATGTAACACTTTATTGCTAAACGGTAGCAGAATAACATGGCAAAGGCTCATAAAAATAATCAGCAGAAAGAAGTTACCAACTTTCTAAGCCTGTAGTAATCTTTTCTTAATATTTGGTCCTAGCTGTTTCTGACACGCGTTCAAACACTGTTAAAGAAACTCGGTATCCTGCCTGCATCCTCCTGGATTCTCTTTCGGAAGATTTCTCATTTCTGAGCCTTCTCCAGCCAAACACGTTTTCTGTGGACCCCCCCTGTTTTGATGCCACAGTCTTCCTCTTTAGGTAGACAGATGAGGCACAGTCGGGCCATGGTGAGCGGCTTTCTGCGCCTTTTGTGTTCCTTGCTGCCAGATACTTATTTCGGGTGAGAACTTCGGCTTGGCTCGAGATGGGAATCAGAGACATTTTCGCTGGCTCTCTCAGAGCTCGTGCAGAAGCTTAAGCACGGCTGCCTCTGCTCCAGCAAGCTTGCTTCTCCTGCATCTGCTGGACTAATTCACCCAAGTTTCAAAACACACCTTCACACTTTTCCCTGCTTCCAAATTTGGCAAGTTTGAATGACAGTAGTGACTTGGTATGTATCAGCAGGTAAGATCACTCTTGCTAATGGCATTTTTCCATTAAAAAAAAAAAAAGCAGCTGTTCTCTCTCAAAGAATTAAGTGTTCCGATTCTTCAGAGCCTACCTGTGCTGGCTGAGAACAGAGCATTCTTACCCCTGAGTTATATTCTGTCTCCATCTCTCGGCTCCTTAAATGCCGATCTTTGTTGGAGCTCAGCGTGTTTTTGGCTCAGTGCACACATCTTTGATTCTAGATCGCTTTCCTGCTAAAACAGCTTTTTCAGGCTTATGGTCTGTATATGCCACTGCCTACTGCTCATGGCACCTGAGTGTCAACTGAGCAAGTCCAAGGTGACGCTTTCCTCCCTGAATCTACCTGTCCTTGGAAGTTTCAATGAATGGCATCTCCAGACACATGGAGGCTTAAGTCGGGGTACCAGCGGCAGCGTCTTCACTCTCTGCCCCTCAGCCACAACACGGCTTGTCCTAAGTGGCCAGGCTGGCTTCAGACCTGTTCAACCAGCTTTGACTGGTTTCTTCCCGTGAGCTAGGAAACCTTTTCTGATCTGCCGCCTGCTTCTCGCTAGTGTTCTGATTTCCTGCTGCCCCCCTGGCCCTCAGTGCCCCTACTGTACCGTGTAAATTCCCTCTTCCGGAAGGCGTCAGCTCTGCCCCTCTGCCTGCCCCACGACCTCCCGCTCACCTGACTCCTGTGCGCCCTGCTCTCGCCTTAGTCCCACGCCTGCAGCAAAGTCATCCTTGTGCCTTGCCCATTCTGGCTAGGTACTCGATAAAGACTCATGAAGTATATAAATGAGTTAAAAGAGGGACACCCCATTCTTGGGTCTGATCATTTATTTCCCTTTTATTTCAGTTGCTATCCTTGCTTTTACTGTTTATGTTTTTAATAGGAAAAGATAGAAAAATATATATGTACACTAAGGCAGTGAAACATATATACTTAATTTGGCTCTCATAATCTTTATTGACATGCTTGAAGTTTGAATTACATTATATTTTATAACTATATACAACATGCTTCATATTGTTAATACATAATGTTACTAATAAGAATTAAGGCATTAAACACAGAATATGTTGTTTTTTAAAAAAATATTCCAGAATCACCTGAGAAAAAGGTCATGAAGGAGGAGAACCTTACTCTTATTGAGAAGGTTGAAAAAAAGAGGTGTGAAATACTTCATAAATGGGATGAGATTCAAGCTCTTGAAAGACTAATTAAAACAGGCTTTGTTCATACTGGAATATTGCAAATAACTGAAAGCAAGATCAAGAGCTTAGAGGTATGCAACTTGTTTTTTTCAGTGTCTACATTGTTATTTTGCTGGAAGACCTTGGCAAAAATATGAAGTGATTTGACTTTCAATGGAGGCAAAATATAACATTTGGTCTAAACATATTTTCATTTCAACCACTTTGTAGCAAATGATTAGAATAATTAAGAGATGTAGCTAAACTAGGTCTTCCCAGGTGGCGCAGGCTGTAGAGAACCTGTCTGCCAGTACAGGAGACATAGGTTCGATCCCTGGGTCGACAAGATCCCCTGGAAGAGGGCATGGCAACCCCCTCCAGGATTCTTGCCTGGAGAATCCCATGGACAGAGGAGCCTGGAGGGCTACAGTCCATGGGGTCACAAAGAGTCAGACACGACTGAGTGACTTAGCCTGTATGTGTGCATAACTGAAACAACAAAAGTGAAGGTGACCCTATTAAGGGTCAGACTGGATCTCTTTCAGCCCAATTGACATCTCTTAGAAATTAGCAATTTTATATGGAAAATGCTTGTCATAATGATAACGACCGGCATGGTTTAGTGTCCAGTGTTTGCTAAGTAGTCTAATCTGAAGCCTAGAGAAGCTAAGTGACCCACCCAATGTGACACAAGTCAGAGGTGGCAAAGCTGGGATTCAGCTTAAATCTTCTGGGGTCCAAAGTCCTTATAATTTCTATTGAGCCACACTGACCCCATGGTTACATGTACAATTAGTTGCACATTATGCTGGAAGATAGGATTCGTCACTGCCATTGAGGACCTACCGTATTAGGCTTGAACAACTGTTGCTAACCATTTTCTTGATAACAATAAAATTATGATCTTGTTATGATATACATAAATTATTATGTGTATTATGATCTAATGTTTTGAAATGCTATGATGGCCTACTTCTTAGGTTATAACCTATTTTTAATTGTGCAAAATCTTACTCAATATAACTTCTACTTATAGAGTTTGTAAGTCATATGTGATTATCCTTTTTTCTCCTGGTTATAGAGTTTCATATATTTTCCCAACCCTACTTTATTTTTAAAGCCTAATTATAGGAAGGTGGTGGTGGTCCAAACTTGCTTTGGATTCTCTTGTCTCTCTTTGAAAATAATCTGGTCAGATTTCTTTCTGTGTTTTCACTGAGAGTCTGCCCCCATTTTTTAAACTTAATATTGTCCTAAAAAGAAACACTATTTTATAATTGAATGTTTAAACAGCAAAAACCAGTTACAACTTTATGTGTTCTGAGCACGCTATAATGCAAAAGCATGTAAACTTTGCTTTCAAAATGGAAACCTCTTTTAAACCTGGGAAATAGAAGATTCTATATAATGATTCCATATCAATAATTTATATTACTCTAAATATTTGTTATTTATATTTGGCTCCTTAATTCAAATACTGGAAGATATAATAGAACTGCATTTATTATCCTGTTAGATAACTGATTTCTGGGTCTGGATTTGAAATGTTATTTCTAACCAGAAGAAAAAATAATTAAATGTATCACAGGTTTATGAGGCACAGATATTGCTGTAAATAGTACAAAAATACTATTTCATTTAATTCCAAACAACCCGAAAAGATAGATGCCTTTATTAACCCCCTTTTTCATATGGGGAAACCAAGGCACACATATGCTCAGTAACTTGATCAAGGTTACAGTGAGCAAGTGGTAGGATTAGGATGTAAAGTCAGCCCAACTCCCTAAGCCTCATGTTATACTGATAATCGCAAATGATTTCCATTATGGTGTATCTCTGGAGGAGCAAAACTTTTCATCCCTTCTTCATCATCATTTTGTTCACAATTATCTTGAATATTCTCATTTACAATATTAACTAATTTTTCAGTTTCAGTAGTAAATACTCTTAGTCTTTCTATTGTGCTTCTAATGAATTTATAGATTCCTTTGGGGAGAAATGACAGCTTTACAATATTAACACTCCATCTAGGATCATTTTATATTTATTTTAATGCATTGGTCTTAAAGATTTTTTGTGACTTTTGTTTTGTGACTTTTTGGTATCTGTTGCTATCATGAATGGAAACCCCCCCAAATTTTTTTTCTTAACTTTACAGTTTATAATCAGTGATGTCCATATATACATGACTTATTGATATTTGTATTTTTATATTGTATCCAGCCATCTTAAAAAATTCCAGTATTAGTTCCAAAACTATTTGGAATGCGCCTACTTTGGCACCCCCTAAAATTCCCCAGTGTTTGTAACATCAACCTCCACCTCCTCTGCTCTCTGACGGGGGCCAGGATTTTCCTCTCTCACTGCACAGCCTTCAAGTCATCCATTGTTTCTAAGTGGTGTGCTACTGAATACTTTTGAAATTAAAATAATAGCATGCACAGAATACTTTTTGTTCCATTAATGGTGAAAAATACTTAACAAATATTGTTAACCACTTGTCTTTCTTTTAAAACCATTTTTCCTTCAGACTGAAACTATAAAGTTGGAAACAGCAAATAAAATTTTAGTGAAGAAAATTCAAGTAAGTTTTTAGAGTCTGCTTTTCAATAGCAATATTTCTGCTAGTGCCTTCTTGTGCTATGTGATAAATCAAGTATGGAAGTGTATGCATAATCTTTGTAAACGGTGACGTTCTGTCATGGCAGGAATATCTCACTATGCTGACCTTAGCTTAAAACTGGACAGGTGTAAGCAAATACATTAGTGAAAATATTCTCCCTTTGATAGTTGAATGTGTCCTTCAGAATTGACCATTTCTCTCACCCACCGCTCACAATAAAGAATTATCATGAGTTTATGAATGCCATGGCTCCCTTCCGCCTTCTCACGGTAGCCCTCCAACAGGCATGGTAACAATTTGCAGCTTAATAGGTTGCAGTGCTACCTTGACTACCTATGTGCACCTCTCTGCATTATATTTGGCATTAATTAGCATGCTATGCCTAACTCTAGATGCGGTAATGTATTTGGATGCAATTGGCAACATTACTGATATTACCCACGACCAGTCCCATGCTGTTGTATGTGACCAGGTGATTTTTGATTCTTGGCAGTTTATTGTCAACTACGTGAAGCAGGTCATGTGGAAGAACAAGCTGAGAGAGGGGGAGCAGCTGTGAGTATTGAAGCTCTGATGGAGCAGCCGTCATAACCTGATGCGGGAGCCCTGACAAGTCGATGACCTAGACCATGCTGTCTGTCCAGGACTTTTTGTCCATTACAAGTAGATGACCTGGGCAATACTTCTGAAGTCTGTGGGTTCCTGAGTGTCAACGTCACAAACATTATATATGCTACATCTTCTCCTTTGCTTAAGAATGCTTGATCCAAGGTTTAAATTTCCATCATGTATATTATTTAGCAATATAGAAATACAGGGTTTTTTTTGGAAAAAGCTGAAGAGTTGAAGGTGGTTCCTCAAGGGGAAGGATCAGGAAAGGGGGGAGGTGTGTGGCTGTGGGTGGCTTTCTTTTCTCAAATTGCATCCCTTTAGTGATACTAAATACATGATAAATTTTCATGTAGCTGGTAGTGATACGTGAAAAAACCTATACATATATTAGTCTGAAAGATTTAATTTAAAAATCAAATGCTATTATTATCTCTTATATAAGTTTAGATTTTACAGAGTTAACTTGCTTTGAGTTGATACCATCGTTCAGCCCTTGGGATTTGAGACGGCTGGAAAAACCACTGATAGTTTAAATATGGGAAAAGCTTATTGCATCAACAAGTAAAAAGACATTTAGTTGGTGGTGGTACATGTTCAGTGGAATCGAGGAGCCGGGGCTCTTTTCCTTCCCTGCTGCCCTTGGGTGGTGGCCTCAGGGTGGCCGCCTGGCTGTCGTTAGGCACTGGGTCCCTGTCCCAGGGGGAAGGAAGCGGGGAACCACAGGACAGCTGGCATCCCACGGTGAGTCTGTTCCGTTGGATTTAGGTAGGAAAGCCCACCCCAGGGACTTCCACTGTATCTCACTGGGCACCAAGGTGACTCTTAGCTGCAAAAGAGTCAGAAAATGGGCCATCAGACTTGCCAGCTTACATGTTAAAGAAAGGAGAAACGGCGTCAGGCTGGGTGCTGGGTGAACCACGCAGGGAGATCAGGTCCTGGGAGGCCTTGCATTACGTCACGTGTTCTCAATGGAAAAGAACACGGAAATGCAAACACAACATTTGGAAGGGTCCCCAGAGCTTTGTGAGTGAGAATGAACTCACCTGATACCATGACTCAGATGGTAAAGAATCCACCTGCAATGCGGGAGACCTGGGTTCGATCACTGGGTTGGGAAGTTCCCATGGAGGAGGGCATGGCAACCCCCTCCAATATTCTTGCCTGGAGAATCCCCATGGACAGAGGAACCTGGAGGGCTACAGTCCACAGGGTCAGACGTCACTGAGTGGCTAAGCACACACACAAACATCATTAAGGTAAGGGCTTCCCGGGTAGCTCAACTGGTAAAGACGCCGCCTGCAGTGAAGGAGACCCCGGTTTCATTCCTGGGTCAGGAAGATCCCCTGGAGAAGGGATAGGCTGCCCGCTCCAGTATTCTTGGGCTTCCCTGGTGGCTCAGATGGTAAAGAATCCACCTGTGATGCGAGAGACCTGGGTTTGATCTCTGGGTTGGGAGGATCCCCTGGAGAAGGGAACAGCTACCCACGTATTCTGGCCTGGAGAATCCCATGACTGAGCGACTAAGAGCAGCAGCGTCATTAAGGTAAACCCACCTCTGCGGCATAAACTACTTGGCCTGGAAAGTGTTGCAGAGGCCCAGGCCCATATGCAGAGAAGCTTTGCCACATCCAAGGCCAAACATCTACGACAAATACCCTTTAAAATGGAAGTGGAGGGTTGCAAGTCTTACTATGCGTGTTTGAGTAAATGTGTTTTAATAGATGTTTGTTTTGAAGTTTTCTTTTATGATTCATGTACTTTTTCTCTAACGCATTGTACTCATCTGTTTTATATTTTAAGGAACCTCTGGGAATTTATTAAAGAATTTGCAAAATTGAAAGAGACCGATATCTCAAGTGACTGGAAGAATGGCCTATGAAAATCCACAACCACCATGGACACGCAATGTGGGTGTTTTTAAAGGTATACGTTAAAGAAGATACATTTCACCTTGTCAGTTTTTATCTCCAATAATGTGAATGTGGTCTTTGTATTCTTCTCAAGATATTGAATTAAATATATGTATTCATGTGATTCATTTTACTTTGTATACATGTTCATAACAATAGTAGCTCCTCAAGTAAGTTCTGCTTTCATTCAATAACTTTCTTCAGGAAGAAAAATACTTTCAATTGTTTGATAGGAGTAGGAAATTCAGTACTGCTACAACATAGATTAAACTTATTTCTTACTTGCCAATGCAAGTTTAAGTATAAACATTTAACAAAATGCAATAGTTGTGTAATAAATCTCCTTTTAATTAAATCGTCTTTACTGATTGTGAATGATACAGTGTTTCACCAGTGTTACAAAACTGGCCTTGTTCTTTACACGGCACCTCTTACCTGATTTTGACCTTCAGGACAACTGCGTGAGGTGGGGCTTGTTTTTATCCTTGCTTTGCCTGTAATACGGTCTGAGCACTTAGAGTTAATGCAAGTCCAGTTTCTTTGATCCTTGGCTGTTGTGAAGGTATGAACACGAAGATTTTAATCTTAACTTAGACGCATCGGGTGACATAGATTTGTTTACATAAAGCGTCAATGTCCAAGTCCCACATGTTAGGCTAGAGGAAGCACAGCGGTTGCCCCAAGTTCAAGGTCTCCAGGGCCCAGGTGACGCCAGGAGGGTCCATCAGAGATGCTTCGGGAATGCTGGGCTTTGAAAGAGAATGAGACTCCGAGAGAAGCTGGAGTCCTAACACGGAGGATGCACTCAGCATAAGTCTGCGGTGAGGGAGGAGCAGGTGAAGCAATTGTCTCCTGAAAGTGGCCACTGGGGTCCAGAAGTGGATGGCGGGGTCGCGCCAGGGTGAGCCAGGTAAGCTGGTGTTTGTGAAGAGAGACAGTGGTCGCACTCTGCTTTTGATGCACGTAAACCATGGTCCCCGGGCCCCTTTCGCCTACAGATCACCCGACATTTAAGCTGCAAGTTCCTGTGCGTTGCTATAGAAACAGCATCTCAGCCTGTCATATGCCCCACCTGTTCCTGGGAGCAGGAGACGGCATCTCACACGTGTCCCTGAGTGGGTTCCCTCCTGGCAGGCGCTTTGCCAGGCGCGTGCCTCCCGAGCTCTCCCATCCTCCGCAGCCCGCCTGCCGCGGTCCTCAGGAATGTGTGCTTGCGTGGCCAGGGGCAGCTGGGAGGCACATCTCCACAACACTTCAAACCCTGTGCAGCAGACGCGTCCACGCTGGGTGGCTTCCGTGGTTTCACCACGCGAAGTGGTAAAACCTTGTAGGCAGAGCATATTCACTATACTGTCATGAAAGGCAATGTTCTAGACCACTGTCTGCGCATGGGTCTACCTTGCCTGTTGGAAGTGACCAGAATCTTGGTTTTGTCTGTGTAGTTTTAAACCTTTGTCTTGACTATAAATATTTATACGGAACGTGGTATCATCCCCAAGAAAATCTATCTCCCAAAGATACTCATGATGCTGACTCAAGGGATGGCCTTCTGGAGCTCTTTCTGTGTATCTTGTATTTGATGCACACATCCATCCATATAGCAAGCTTGGGTACAGGCCTCCCTGGTGGCTCTGTGATAGAGAATCCACTTGCCGATGCAGGAGACCCAGGTTGGATCCCTGGGTCAGGAAGATCCCTTGGAGAAGGAAACGGCTGCCCACTCCAGTATTCTTACCTGGGAAATCCCACGGACAGAGAAGCCTGGAGGGAGGGCTGCAGCCCCTGGGGTTGCCAAGTGTGGGCCATGACCTAGCGAGTAAACAACAACAACGTTTGTGCTCTTGTATTACTAATAACGATAAATTATAAGTTAATAGGTGCCTATATAGTTTAACTTGGAGAAGGAAATGGCACCTCACTCCAGTGTTCTTGCCTGGAGAATCCCAGGGACTGGGGAGCCTGGTGGGCTGCCGTCTATAGGGTCACACAGAGTTGGACACGACTGAAGCAACTTAGCAGCCGCAGCAGCATATAGTTTAACTAAATTAGATCAACTTATAATAGCTTTGAGACTTGTCATTATTTGACGTTATATTAGAATCATCATTTTAAGTAAGAAAATGGCAATCTGCTTTATTTTTGAATAGCTACATCATATTCTATGGTGTGGCTATATCTTAATTAATATAACTATTTCCTTGTGGATTATTGACTATTTAGCTTGTTCTCAAATTTTTCTTTTCAATGAAATGGACATTTGCAACTTCAATGAACAAACTTTATTGGAGACTGTAATTTCTGAAACTATTCAAAGTCAGTTTCTGTGTAAGTAGGTTTCTGTGGAAAATGGTGCATGCATTAATTTTCTTCTAGATTTGTCAAAATGTCCAGATTGTGAAACTGTGCTGTGGTTGTAACAAATTAAACTCTCGTCAGCCATAGACAAGGACACCCATTCCACCTCTTCGTAACTAGCCCATCACTGGAGTTATTATTGCTGACTCAGGCATTACTCACGTTTGTTGAAGACATATTGCTTGCTGAGCGTTGTCCTCAGTGGTGGAGACACAGCTGTAGACACCACGTGCCAGGTCCCTGGGGTCCTGGAGCTTGCATTGTGGAGGGGGCAGACAAACCAACCAGCAAATTGGTGACTATGTCAGATGGCACTTACTGCTATGAGTGAAAGTAAAGCCGGGGAAGGAGAGGGTGTGTAGGGTGGTGAGGAGGAGGCCATTTCATAGCTGGTGAGGGGAGCCCTGCCTCCTAACATGCTGGAGAGATGCCCTAAGGAAGCGGAGGAATCATACCCATGTCTGGGGGGCTTCTAGACAGCAGGAGGGCATGTGCAAAGGCCCTGGGGGCAGAAGGCTGTGGGGCTTCAGGGTGCAGCGGATGTACAGCCAATACTGCTCATGGTGCCATCTTGAGAACGGGCACATTGAGGGCGACACCACAGCAGAAAGGGGGCGGCAGGGAGAGACGCTAGGGTCCGGGCGGTGCTTCTCTTGGGGGGCGACAGGCCGTCACTGGGGGGTGAGAGCAGAGGAGACAGGACCAGTCTGCCTCCTGCATAAGGGGCTTGGATGGTGTCTTATGGGTCAGTCTAGTTGAGACAGAGCACCCAGGGATTTAATCAAATACCATCGAAGTGTTGCTGTGAAAGTATGAGGTAGATGGGGTCAACCTCTACAGCTGGTTGTTGTTGTTCAGTCACTAAGTCGTGTCTAACTCTTTGCAACCCCATGGACTGCAGCATGCCGGGCTCCTCTGTCCTCCACTGTCTCCTGGAGTTTTCTTTTTTTAAATTTATTTTAATTGGAGGCTACTTACTTTACAATATCGTATTGGTTTTGCCATACATCAACATGAATCCGCCACGGGTGTACACGTGTTCCCCATCCTGAACCCCCCTCCCACCTCCCTCCCCATACCATCGCTCTGGGTCATCCCAGTGCACCAGCCCCAAGCATCCTGTATCCTGCATCGAACCTGGACTGGCGATTCATTTCTTATATGATATTATACATGTTTCAATGCCATTCTCCCAAATCATCCCACCCTCGCCTTCTCACACAGAGTCCAAGATGTCCATCAGCAGATGAATGGATAAGAAAGCTGTGGTACATATACACAATGGAGTATTATTCAGCCATTAAAAAGAATACATTTGAATCAGTTCTAATGAGGTGGATGAAACTAGAGTCTATTATACAGAGTGAAGTAAGCCAGAAAGAAAAACACCAATACAGTATAATAACACATATATATGGAATTTAGAAAGACGGTAACGATAACCTTGTATGTGGAGTTTTCTTGAATTAAAGTCCATTGAGTTGGTGATGCCATCCAACTATTTCATCCTCTGTCATCCCCTTCTCCTCCTGCCCTTAATCTTTCCCAGCATCAGGGTATTTTCCAAGGAGTTGTCTCTTTGCATCAGGTGGCAAAATTATTGGAGGTGCAGCTTCAGCATCAGTCCTTGCAGTGAATAGTGTGGGTTGATTTCCTTTAGGATGGACTGGTTGGGTCTCTCTGAAGTCCAAAGGACTTTTAAGAGTCTTCAGTTAGTTGACTTGAATTAATGGTAATCACCTTCCCTAACGTGGGTGGGCCTCATCCAATCAGTTGAAGGAAGGCCTGAAGAGCCAAAACTGAGGTTTCCCTGCAAACAAGTTCTGCCTCTAGAGGGCAGAGTCTCCTCCCGCATCTGTCTAGCCTGCTGGCCGGTCCTAGAGAGTTCAAGCTTGCCAGCCCGCACATCCCATGAGCCAACTCCTTTAAGGATTTATTTTAACCTGCATATCCTCCTGGGGCTTTCCCCTGGAGAATGGAGATTGATACAGGCCCCGGGGCAGAAAACTCCTATGCAGAGAGCCCAGGAGGATCGTTTTCCAGGAATATGGGCTGGAGGTGATGCGGAGCCAGCCAGGAACCTTGGGGATGGTGAGAAGTGCTCTGAGGTGCTAGAAACTGGGGTAGAGAAAAGCAGACTTGGAGCAGATTTGAAGTGGAAACGGCAGGATTTACTGATAGTTAGGATGGGAGGCTGGAGAAAGGGCAGGAAACCAAAGGCCCCTTGGAGGCTTTCTGTCTGAGCGCGAGCAGGGGCTGCCGGGGGGCTCTGGTTGGAGGACAGTGGGGTGGGAGGGGATTATGAGTTTTTAATTTAAAAAAATCTTACTCGGGCTTTTAAAAATACATTTTCTCTCACCATTTACATGTCTTATTAATAGGATGAAGCCTCTTAAAATATGTGTGTTAGCTGTCTTTCTTTTTTCCCTTCTGTGTATTTTCTGGCACATAGCTGATACTCAATAACTACTTTTAATTGCTCATCGGCTACCCATTTATGTCATGCCCATTTGTTTTATGGGCTTTTCATCTGAATTCTGTGTAACTTGGCACATGGTATCTTGGGTAGCATTCAGCAAGTACAAAGCATTGATTTCTGTTTGGAATAAAGAATTTGACAGCTGGGCTACAGGTTTTAAGTAATCAAGAACCTATTCACCTCTCAATGGTGTACAAGAGGCACACTATTAGTACTACTTAAAATAGTAAGAAAGTTGAAATTATAAGGCGTGTGCCTGCCTGAGTGGGCTATGAGTTGTGTGGGTATGTGTTGGTACCGTGAGGGATCAAGCTGGTTGCCCCACATGGTTGGTTGGAGCATAACCAGCTCCATCTGAAATTTTGGAGGATCAGCTTGTAAACAGGTGCCAACATTCTGAAGGTGGAGGGGGCAGCATGCAAACTTCTCATGGTTCTTAGAGCCGGTTAGAACCTCTCAAAAGCCCTTCTTGCTTTTTGTAGAAAGCAGGAAATTGTAGAAACGCTACAATTCCTTTCCGTTTTACAGAAGAGAATAGCAAGTCTCAGCTGCAGGTGACTGGGGACCCAGGCATCAAGGTGGTCCATTTAGGTGAAGCCACATCCTTAGCTGCGTGTGGAGATCAGGTCACCTGTATCACCGTGAAGATCCACGCTGTGCCTTTTGTAGACAGTGGGCCCTGGCTGGGGTCAGCGACTCAAAGACTTCCCCTTGTCCCTCCCTGCGATGTATCTGTGTGGCCCAAGCTTCTTCCCTGTGGCCTCACTCTCTTCCACTGGCCTTCACTCCTGCCTGGCAGAAGACCATCTAATTGTGAAAAATGATACAAATGAACTTGTTTACAAGAACAGAAATGGACTCATGGATTTTGGAAACAAACTTCTGGTTACCAAAGGGGAAATGTTCGGGGAGGGATAAACAGGAGGCTGGGGGTAACACATACATATTACTATATGACCAACAAGGCGATCCTGCAAAGCACAGGGAACTCCACTCAATATTCCTAATAAGCTATATGGGAAAATAATCCGAAAAAGAACAGATGCATATGCATATATGGGCTTCCCAGGCGGCCCAGCGCTAAAGAGTCTGCCGGCCAACGCAGGAGACGGAAGAGACCCAAGCGCCAACCCTGGGTCGGGTAGATCCCCTGGGTCGGGTATGGCAGCCCGCTAGAATTCTTGCCTGGGAAAGCCCATGGACAGAGGAGTCTGGAGAGCTACGGTCCACGGGATCACAAGGAAGTGGACAAGACTGAAGTGACTTGGCATTCACACCAGGGGCAAGTGCCGTCTCAAGCCCCGCTTCACACGGCCAAGAAAATCAGCTAGAGATGGGCTTGCACTTGGCAGAAACCCTGACCAGAGGGAACACGGAGACCGTCTCCGTGAGCCGGGCAGCAAAGACATGTTTTAGTCAGGCCACAGAAAGCGTGAAACAAAAAGTAACAAACAACGTGGAATTCTGGATGGGGCCCTGGAACAAGACAAGGACGGCGGTGGAGAGCCTGGCGAGGCCCAATCAGAGTTGGCGGCTTAGATACCAGTGGAGGACAGAGTCCATTTCATGGCTTTCATGGATGCACCATCGTCACAAAGCATGCTAACATTAGGGGAATCTGGGTGAGGTCCTTTAGGAGCTTTCTGCACATCCTTTACAATTTTTGAGTGAACCTGAAGTTATTCCAAAATAAGTTAATAAGCACCAATGAATAGATTATTTCAAATGTCAGGAAGCCCAGAGGCAGGCAGTTTGGATCTGATCCAATGGCTTTACAATGTCCTCGGTATCCAAATTCTGTCCACGGTTCTGTTGCCCTAGTGTTTTGGCTTAACATTTAGATTTCTTCCCTTATGGTAAATTGGCCAAAGAAGAGACGCATTTCATGTTATTCCTCGCTGGCTTTTGTATCAGGGAGGAAAATCTTTCCCAGGAGCTATCAGCAGACTTCCCACCAGAAATCACGGGATGGAACTGGGTGGATCCTCGAACTCTGGTTGCAAGACAGCCTGAGGTTACAGGAGCAAGGCCGGGGCAGAACAGGATAAGCTGGGAACAGAGGTGCTGGGGTTGGGGACTGACAAGGCTGGGACAGTCACTCCGGACTGAGAGTCACACCCTGAGCCGAGAGATGAGGAGAGGGAGCCATCGCTGGACCTCCAAAGGAGGGCATCTTGTAGGGAGACCACCGTGAAAGGAGCCCAAGGTGACCTCCAAGGAAAGGATCTGGCATGTCTGGTCGGGATCGAGGGGCCTGGGGAGTCTCATCCAGCATCGGGCTCTGCGGGCGGTCAGCAGGGGTGGCCATGCTTCCCAATGTGGCCAGAGCCAGCGGCTGCACCTTTCGGAGTTTCTGCATCTGTGAAACGGAAGCAGTGACAATCCTTTCATCGCATCATTGTTTGGGGATGAAGTGGGGAAATACAGGTTGAGCACTAACGTGCTGCTTGGACTAAAGTAAATAATGCTTAGTAAGCGTTAGTATCAGCCTGTGTTTATGCATAACCAAAGCCCTTTCTCCTCTCAGCCCGCAGGGCAGACCCGGTGTAGGCCCTGAGCCGATGCAAGAAGTGACTGTTCATCCACTCGAGATCTTGGTTCCACTGATACTTTACTTGGGTTTTATGAGAATTTGTGTTTGTGAGAATAATCAGTTAGGACTCTGGAAAAAATAGAACTCTTTTCAAGGGGTAGAATACAATGTAAGTTAGTATCACAAAATAAGAGGATCTTTTATTCAGTTCTGTTCAGTTGCTCAGTCGTGTCTGACTCTTTGTAACCCCATGGACTGCAGCACGCCAGGCTTCTGTCCATCACCAACTCCTGGAGCTTGTTCAAATTCATGTCATCAGTGATGCCATCCAACCATCTCCTCCTCTCTCATCCCCTTCTCCTCCTGCCCTCAGTCTTTCCCAGCATCAGGGTCTTTTCCAGTGAGTTAGTTCTTCACATCAGGTGACCAAAGTATTGGAGCTTCAGCTTCAGCATCAGTCCTTCCAAAGAAGATTCAGGACTGATTTCCTATAGGATGGACTGGTTTGATCTCCTTGCAGTCCAAGGGACTCTCAAGAGTCTTCTCCAACACCACAGTTCAAAAGCACCAATTCTTCAGCGCTCAGCTTTCCTCACAGTCCAGCTCTCACATCCGTACAGGAGCACTGGAAAAACCATAGCCTTGACTAGACGGACCTTAGTCAGCAAAGTAATGTCTCTGCTTTTGAATATGCTGTCTAGGTTGGTCAGCCTTTCTTTCAGGGAGTAAGCTTCTTTTAATTCCATGGCTGCAGTCACCATCTACAGTGATTTTGGAGCCCAGAAAAATAAAGTCAGCCACTGTTTCCATTGTTTCCCCTTCTATTTGCATGAAGTGAAGGGACCAGATGCCATGATCTCAGGTTTTGAATGTTGACTTAAGCCAGGGTTTTCACTCTCCTCTTTCACTTTCATCAGTCATCACTGGTGTGAGTGAAAGTCACTCAGTCTTATCCTACTCTTTGCGACCCTATGGGCTGTACAGTCCATGGAATTCTCCAGGCCAGAATCCTGGAGTGGGTAGCCTTTCCCTTCTCCAGAGGATCTTCCCAACCCAGGGATCAAACCCAGGTCTCTCGCATTGCAGGTGAATTCTTTACTAGCTGAGCCACAAGGGAAACCCTTTCATCACTTTCATCAAAAGGTTTAGCTCTTCTTAACTTTCTGCCATGAGGGCTGTGTCATCTGCATATCTGAGGTTATTGATATTTCTCCCTGAAATCTTGATTCCAGCTTGTGCTTCGTCCAGTCCAGCATTTTGCATGATGTACTCTGCATATAAGTTAAATAAGCAAGGTGACAAAATACAGCTTTGACATACTCCTTTCCTAATTTGGAACCAGCCTGTTCCATGTCTGGTTCTAACTATTGAATCTTGACGTGAATACAGGTTTCTCAGGAGGCAGGTCAGGTGGTCTGATATTCCCATCTCTTGAAGAATTTTCCACAGTTTGTTGTGATCCACACAGTCAAAGGCTTTAGCGTGGTCAATGAAACAGAAGTAGATGTTCTTCTGAAATTCTTTTTTTCTATGATCCAACAAATGTTGGCAACTTGATCTCTGGTTCCTTTGCCTTTCCTAAATACAGCTTAAACATCTGGAAGTTCTCAGCTTGTTTTAAAAAATTATGCAAGTCCGGGGCTTTCTGGGTGATGCTAGAGGTGAAGAACCCGCCTGCCAAAGCTGGAGATGTAGCAGACGTGGAAGACCCCCTGGAGAAGGGAATGGCAGCCCGCTCCAGTATTCTTGCCTGAGAACCCCGTGGTCAGAGGGGCCTGGCGGGCTTCCGTGCATGGGGTCCTAAAGAGCTGGACTCCATGGAAGCAACCTAGCGCAAGGCGCCTCTGCCTGTCCAGGCGTGTGTTTGGCCTCCTGCTGGTGGCGGTGTGGTGGGTGGGGGGCTGGTTGGGACCCAAGGGCTCCAGCAGTGCTCTGTCTGTAGGCCCTCAGGGCTCTTCTCCAGGCGCCTCTGTCTCCATGGTAGTTCTTGCATTAAAGCCAGTGATTTAGGGACTTGCCTGGTGGTCCAGTGGTTAAGAATTCGTCTTCCAGTGTGGGGATGTGGGTTCAGTCCCTGGTGCGGGGGGAGCGAAGAACCGCCTGCTGCAGGGCAATCACAAGCCAGGCCTGATGCAGCCGAAAATAAAAATAAATCCATTAAAATGCAAAAAACCCACAATTATTTAAAATCCCAAGGAGGTTTTACCTATATTTATAAATGCAGTTATGTTTGGGACTTCCCTGGTGCCTCAGATGATAAAGACTCTGCCTGCAATGTGGGAGACCTGGGTTCAACCCCTGAGGGAGGAAGATCCCCTGGAGAACGGCATGGCCACCCACTTCAGTATTGTTGCCTGGAGAATTCCAAGGACAGAGGAGTCCATGGGGTCGCAAAGAGCGGGACACAACTGAGTGACTAAGCACGGCACATGAATGTAGGTGTTCAGTTTTTCAGTGGAGTTTATTTCCTAGAGCATTTTTAGGTTCACAGCAAAATTGAGCAGATGGTCCAGAGGTTTCCCATATGGCCCCTGCCCCAACACATGCGCGTCCTCCCACGTTATCAACATCCCTCACCAGAGGGATATATCATTAGCAGGATAATCGATGGACTTATGTTGAGACCTCATCACCCAGAGTCCATAGTTTACGCTAGGGCTTCACTATCGGTGTTGTTCCTTTCATGGGTATAATGAGTTGGATCCACCATTATAGTGTCACACAGAACAGTTTCACTCATGTCCCCCAAATCCTCTGTGTTCTGCCTGCTCATTCTATTCATTCATTCCCTAACCCCTGGCAACCACTGATCTCTTTGCCTTCTCCAAAATGCCCTTTAGCTGGAGCCATACAGTGGGTGGGAGAAGGGAATGGTAACCCACTCCAGTTCTCTTGCCTGGAGAGTTCCATGGACAGAGAAACCTGCTGGGTTACAGTCCACAGGGTCACGAGGAGTCGGACATGACCGAGCGACTAACACGCCCACGCGCGCACACACACACACATGCACATGTGCGCACACACATACACACGCACACACACACGTGCACACACATATGCACACGCACTCACACACACGTGGACACACGCACGCACACACATGTACATACGTGCACACACACGCACACACATGCACACGTGCGTGCGCGCGCGCGCACACACACACACATACACACACAGTATGTAGCCTTTTCAGACTGGCTTCTTTCACTTAGGAAAATGCATTTAAGGTTCTTCCGTCTCTTTCCATAGTTTGAAACCTCATTTCTTCTCAGTGCTGAATGTTGCTGTTGCTCAGTCGCTCAGTCGTGGGCAACTCTTTGAGACCCCGTGAGCTGCAGCATGCCGAACTTCTCTGTCCTTCACCATCTCCTGGAGCTTGCTCAAACTCATTCGTCAGTGACGCCATCCAACCATCTCATCCTCTGTCGTCCCCTTCTCCTCCTGTCTTCAATCTTTCCTAGCATCAGGGTCTTTTCTAATGAGTTAGTTCTTCACATCAGGTGGCCAAAGTACTGGAGCTTCAGCTTCAACATCAGTCCTTCCAATGAACATTCAGGATTGATTGCCTTTAGAGTTGACTGGTTTGATCTCCTTGTAGTCCAAGGGACTCTCAAGAGTCTTTTCCGACACCACAGTTTGAAAGCATCAATTCTTCAGTGCTCACCTTTCTTAATAGTCCCAACTCTCACATCCATAAGTGACTACTGGAAAAAAACCATAGCTTTGACTAGATGGACCTTTGTCAGCAAAGTAATGTCTCTGCTTTTTAATATGCTGTCTAGGTTGGTCATAACTTTTTTTCCAAGGAGGAAGCATCTTTTAATTTCATGGCTGCGGTCACTGTCTGTAGTGATTTGGAGTCGAAGAAAATAAAATCTGTCACTGTTTCCATTGTTTCCCCATCTATTTGCCATGAAGTGATGGGACTGAATGTCACGATCTTAGTTGTTTGAATGTTGAGTTTTAAGCCAGCTTTTTCACTCTCCTCTTTCACCTTCATTAAGAGGCTCTTTAGTTCCTCTTCACTTTCTGCCATCAGGGTGGTGTCATCTGCATATCTGAGGTTATTAATATTTCTCCCAGCAATCAATAATATCCATTATCTGGAGGTATCACAGATTATTTACCCATCACCTCCTGAAGGACTTCTTGGTTGCTTGCAATTTTTTGGCAACTGTGAATAAAGCTTTCATAAACATTCATATGCACACTGAGATCACCGGGAAGAGTGTGCTTAGCTTTTTAAGAAGCTGCAAGGCTCCTTCCACAGTGGCCACACGGCTTCACATTCCTTCCCACCAGCGAGAAATGAGGGTTTCTGTCCTTCACTCTCCCACTTGCATTCGGTGTCGTCAGTGTCCTGGATTTAGGGCCTTCTCATAGATGTGTCGGAGAAGGCAATGGCACCCCATTCCAGTACTCTTGCCCAGAAAGTCCCATGGACGGAGAAGCCTGGTAGGCTGTGGTCCATGGGGTCGCTAGGAGTCGGACAGGACTGAGTGGCTTCACTTTCACTTTTCCGTGTGTCAGAGAAGGCAATGGCACCCCATTCCAGTACTCTTGCCTAGAAAGTCCCAGGGACGGGGGAGCCTGGTGGGCTACCGTCTACGGGGTTGCACAGAGTTGGGCACGACTGAAGCGACTTAGCAGCAGCAGCAGCAGCAGCAGCATAGGTGTGTGCTGGGACCTCATCCCTGTTTGAATTCACGTTTCCCTGATGACCAGTGATGTGCACATCTGGCCACAGGCTATCCACCACCTGTGTACCTTCTTTGATGAGTTGTCTGTTCAGATCTTTGCCCATGTTTAATCTGGATTATTTATTTTCTTATTGTTGAGTTTTTAAAGTTCTTTACATATAACAGTCCTTTATCAGATGTGGTTTTTGTAAATATTTCCTCTTAATTTGTGGCTTGTCTTCTCATTCTCTTGACAATAATTCACCTTTAACATAAAATTAAAACATCTTGAAAATCTTTGAAAGTGCATTAAGCAATTAACAATTCCGCAATTTCACCTACTTTTACATTCCCCTACTCTGGAAGTTAGTATACTGAAGTTTTCTGTGGCAAAAAGATAAAACCTCAGAATACATACTTTATTTTCTGAGAGTATGTGCTCTCAAGAGTTTCATTATTATACGAGTCATACTTCTTTTGGAAATTTTGGAAAATACTTGACAATATAAAAAAGCAGGAAAATGTCCATGATTATGCACACTCAGTGGCTCTCAGTGTTCATATTTTGGCAGGCTTGCTTAATCCTGCCAATCTTTTTTCTCCTAATTTTTTAAGACATTCTTTAACAGAAATAAGTCATCTGTCCTCTTTCCTGTAAATTACTTAATGTGTTTTCCCATGTTGCCTCTTTTCAATAATAAGCAACAAATTAGCACCATTTATTGGATAATCCTTTCATAAGAGTGAAAAGGTAACTATTCACAACATTACTTACACACACACAAAATAGAAATATTGTTTGCTCAGACCAGTTGACTGTTCCACACATTCCGTTCCACACATCTGTGGATTCTACATCAAGGCCTTCAATTTAAAGATCAAGAACAAAAAAGCAATTAATTAGATGAAGGGATTTGTCCAAGATTCCACAGAAAATCTAAGACTGAGATTGTCTATGCTTTCAGACTATTCCATCAGCACTTTGCCAATTGCTGAGAAGGAGGAGGTACAGGCAGCCGTTTCCAAAAATAGCTCACTTACTTCTCTGAGCATCTGCTGGGACTTGTGCAAATACAGACACAGTGAAGCCTTGACCTGAATCCTGCAGAGTCCCCCTCCTGCCTCTGAGACGTGGGAAACAGAATAAGAACAGAAAAATGAGACAGAACAAACTGGGGAAATGTTCAAGGAAAAGGCATTAAAGGAGGCAGAACAGAAGTGTCTCAGCACCAGCGTATTTGTAGATGATGTTTAAAGTTGCATGGAATCTGAGAAGATTATTGTGCACTTAATAATGTTTTATCACAAGTGATAATTCACTACAAGGTCAAATATACTTATTCATTATTTGAAATCCATTTATGGACATATATATGCATATATATGTATGATCTCATGCATAATATACATGAGAAACATTGAGCAATGTAGCAGAAACAGCTATGACTTTAGTCAAACACTATGGTCTCTTTCTGCAAACTATTTTTGTGCATGCATGCATGCTAAGTTGCTTCGGTCTTTGCGACCCCACAGACCATAGCCCACCAGGCTCCTTTGTCCCTGGGATTCTCCAGGCAAGAATACTGGAGCGGGCTGCCATGCCCTCCTCCAGGGGATCTTCCTGACCCAGGGATTAAATCTGTGTCTCTTCTGTGTCTCTTCTATCTCCTGCATTGGCAGGCGAGTTCTTTACTACTAGTGCCACCTGGGAAGCCCAGCTATTTTTTATAAACTTGATTAATTTGGACTTGCAGTTAACTCATTGAAACGTATGTATGTCATTCTCTTCAGAACCCTGAATAGAGCATTCTACTCAGAACGATGACCATCTTAACTTGAACTTGGCCCCTTATTCTAATTAGACCTAGATCCATTCATAAATATAAAAGTAAACTGCAAACAGAAATATTTTTGCAAGAATAAAATATGATTTTCAGTCTCAGTTGATTGTTATTGTGGAGACTTGATCTAAAATTATTGTTATCATCTCAGTTTCCTTAGTTTTAACTGTCAGCTTAGCCTTCTAGATATCATATTTAAGTGGATAGTATGTTTTATGTTCAAACATAAACAAAATCCCTTGGATCTATTCATTCAAAACTCATTACATCAAGAACTAATTTGGTCCATGGATGTCCCATGTTTTATTCTTGCAGCAAATTTTATTTACATGTTTATTCTTTAACAAAATTTTAATTCCCAGGTGAGTTGTTAAATTCCACCATCAGTGCATGTTGTAGATTTTTTCTTGTACCTTAATTGTCTGGAATAGTAGGAGGCAGGGCACTCTGAAGGGTTCTCCTACATCTCAGGATGTAGGAGATGTAGGGGCTTTGCCCGTGGCTCAGTTCAGTTCAGTTACTCAGTCGTGTCCGACTCTTGTGACTTCATGGACCACAACATGCCAGGCCTCCCTGTCCATCACCAGCTCCCGGAGTTTGCTCAAATTCATGTCCATCAAGTCGGTGATGCCATCCAACCATCTCATCCTCTGTCGCCCTCCTCTCCTCATGTCCTCAATCTTTCCCAGCATCAGGGTCTTTTCCAGTGAATCAGTTCTTCACATCAGGTAACCAAACTATTGGAGTTTCAGCTTCAGAATCAGTCCTTTCAATGAATATTCAGCACTGATTTCCTTCAGGATTGACTGGTTGGATCTCCTTGCAGTCCAAGGGATTCTCAAGAGTCATCTCCAGCACCACAGTTCAAAAGCATCAATTCTTTGGCACTCAGCTTTCTTTATAGTCCAGTTCTCACATCCATACATGACTACTGGAAAAAACCTATCTTTGACTAGACAGACCTTTGTCGGCAAAGTAATGTCTCTGCTTTTTAATGCTGTCTAGGTTGGTCATAGCTTTTCTTCCAAGGAGCAAACGTCTTCTGATTTCATGGCTGTAGTCACCATCTGTAGTGATTTTGGAGCCCAAAATAATAAAGTCTGACACTGTTTCCACTGTTTCCCCATCTATTTCCCATGAAGTGATCGGACCAGATGCCATGATCTTCATTTTTTGAATGTTGAGTTTTAAGCCAGTTTTCTCACTTTCTTCAAGAGGCTCTGTAGTTCTTCTTCACTTTCTGCCCTAAGGTTGGTGTCATCTGCATATCTGAGGTTATTGATATTTCTCCCGGCAATCTTGATTTCAGCTTGTGTTTCATTCAGCCCTGCATTTTGCATGATGTATTCTGCATGTAAGCTAAGTAAGCAGGGTGACAATATCCGGTCTTGACATACTCCTTTCCCAATTTTGAAACAGTCTGTTGTTCCATGTCTCCTCTAATTGTTGCTTCTTGACCAGCATACAGGAGGCAGGTAAGGTGGTCTGGTATTCCCATCTCTTTCAGAATTTTCCACAGTTTGTTGTGATCCACACAGTCAAAGGCTTTGGTATAGTCAATAAAGCAGAAGTAGATTTTTTCTGGAACTCTCTTGCTTTTTTGATGTTCCAGCGGATGTCGGCAATTTGATCTCTGGTTCCTCTGCCTTTTCTAAATCCAGCTTAAACATCTGAAAGTTCTTGATTCACGTATTGTTGAAGCCTGGCTTGGAGAATTTTGAATATTACTTTACTAGTGTGTGAGATGAGTGCAATTGTGTGGTAGTTTGTGGATTGGAATGAAAACTGATCTTTTCCAGTCCTGTGGCCACTGCTGAGTTTTCCAAATATACTGGCATATTGAGTGCAGCACTTTCACAGCATCATCTTTTAGGATTTGAAATAGCTCAGCTGGAATTCCATCACCTCCACTTGCTTTGTAGTGATGCTTCCTAAAGCCCCCTGACTTCACATTCCAGGGTGTCTGGCTCTAGGTGAGTGTCACACGATCGTGATTATCTGGGTCGTGAAGCTGTCTTTTGTATAGTTCTTCTGTGGCTCAGTGGTAAAGAATTCACCCGCAAGGCAGGGACAAGGGAGATGCATCTTCCACCCCTGGGTCAGGAAGACCCCCTGGAGTAGGAAATGGCAACCCACCCCAGCATTCTTGCGTGGAGAGTCCCATGGACAGTGGAGCCTGCTGGGCTACATAGAGTCCCTGGGTCCCAAAGAGTCAAACACAACTGAGGGACTAAGCATGAAGGATGCAAAATTGTTCTGAGCTGAAAACACAGTGAAAGAGGAGAGGAAATAACTATTGATTTTATGGGTGTCCTCATAGAAAAAGCGGTAAGACTCATGGCCTCTTAGAAGTGCTTTACTTCCAAGTGCTAAGCAGCGGCTCTTGCTGGATGTCAGAGTCTACTCTTATTTGCAAGGGACTCGGTGTGTGTTCACAGTGCTCCTATGAGCATTTAACCCGTGTGCATTCCAAGCCTCTGGGGGTACCCATCGCTGACTCCTCCGTGACATCGCCCGGTCAGTCAGACTCTCTGTTTAATTGTTCTTTTCCTGTGTCTTTCCCCTTAACTGGTAAACACACCCAAGTTATCCACGTTACAAACAACATACAACAAGGAAAAGTAACGAGCTTGGCTTGGTTTCAGCTGCTGTAGTGTGGGCTGTCTACCCAGCCTCATTACCCACCTCCGCCTTACCGAAAGAGTCTGTTTTACTATTGTTTTATATTATTATGTTTTTCACAGTACCCACCTCTCCTCTACCGCAGCCCTTGTAACGTGGCAGACCTGACTTTCCTTCTACACCTAAGAGTGGTCCCCAGATTGCACCAAGTCAAGGGATGTCAATTCTATCCGCACATTAGACTCATCTGAGGGAAATTAAAAAAAAAATATGCCTGAGCTTCCAGCTGGACTAATTAAATTGAGAGATTGATGAGACTTGGGCATCAGAAATTGTTATAAGTTCCCCTGGCTCTTCTAACAGATGAGATGGGGATTTTGACTCCATCGCTCCGCGGTATTTGATCAGGAACTCAGGCTGCAGCCGGGTACAGGTGACTCTTCCTGTCCAGGGATGGGAATGAGAGCTATGGCGGCCCAACCAGGTGAAGGGAAGGATGCTCCTCTGTGGTTGGGAGCGGTCCTCTGGCACCTGCTGGTCACCAAGGGGGCCGGTTGCCTAGGTAACTGTCGGTGCTGGCTACTGTCTGTGATGATGAGCAAGGACATGGAGAGAGCGGTATGGACACACAGGGGCACCGGGAGGAGGTCACGAGACTGTGACCCAAGCTGATGCGCGCTCCCAGAGGCCCCCCACCTCGGCCCTCTCTGTCTTTTCTGATGTGAGCCACGCTGAGTCAGGCTGTAGTGCTTGGGGCGTTCATCACCTCCCTGTTCTCCTTTCCTGGGTGTTCAGGCCACGGTCTTCTGACAGCCTCATGTCCACTTGAAGGGCTGCCATCTAGCATCTGCCCAGGATGCTGGGCACTGTTCTCATTAACGTGGGTAACTGTGTCCTTCTCATTGGTCCCCGTTCATCCGGCTTCACTCCCTCCATCTCAAGCACCTGCTCAGGGCCCTAAATAGAGGCTGGCATCTCTACTGAGACTCCACAGGGCAGAGTCCTCAGCCTAGAGCAGCCGTCCTTCCTTCCTGCCTCCTTAGAGTAGAGTCTATCCTTCAGAATCAGAAGTTCACCTCATCTAGGAAGCTGCCCTCCACTCTCGCAGGGTGAGCATGAAGCCCCTACTGTGTGCACATTATCACAGATGCGATGGTGACTGCACCCATGAAATTAAAAGACGCTTACTCCTTGGAAGGAAAGTTATGACCAACCTAGATAGTATATTCAAAAGCAGAGACATTACTTTGCCAACTAAGGTCCGTCTAGTCAAGGCTATGGTTTTTCCTGTGGTCATGTATGGATGTGAGAGTTGGACTGTGAAGAAGGCTGAGCGCTGAAGAATTGGTGCGTTTGAACTGTGGTGTTGGAGAAGACTCTTGAGAGTCCCTTGGACTGCAAGGAGATCCAACCAGTCCATTCTGAAGGAGATCAGCCCTGGGATTTCTTTGGAAGGAATGATGCTAAAGCTGAAGCTCCAGTACTTTGGCCACCTCATGCGAAGAGTTGACTCATTGGAAAAGACTCGGATGCTGGGAGGTTTTGGGGGCAGGAGGAGAAGGGGACGACCGAGGATGAGATGGCTAGATGGCATCACGGACTCGATGGACGTGCGTCTGAGTGAACTCCGGGAGTTGGTGATGGACAGGGAGGCCTGGCGTGCTGTGATTCATGGGGTCACAAAGAGTCGGACACGACTCAGCGACTGAACTGAACTGAACTGAACTGGTGTCTTTCTGTTACCATGCGATGTCTGTCAGGGGCCAGTGTCCCCAGTGAGTGGAGTTGAGCTGTAAGTCACATCACACCTGTGTCTCAGAGCCTTCAGATGCATGACGTGTTGTGACTCTTGTGGGCTGGACAGTGTCCCCCCAAAAGACACTGAATTCCTACCCCATCCTCCCCTGTCCTCCAGGATGGGGCTGTGTTTGGAATGAGGGTCTTTGCAGGTTACTAAGTTTGGATGAGGTCACTAGGGTTGGCCCTGCTCCAATATGTCAGTGCTCTCATGAAAAGGAGTTTTGCACACAGACGTGCCCACGGGGAGAACTCCGTGGGAAGATGCACCTTGCTTTGCTTCTGGACTGCAGATCGGTGAGGGATGCATTTCTGTCATCTCAGCCACGTACACAGTATCAGAGTCTGTGGTACTCTGTGACAGCAGCTGCGGGAAGCAAAGAGGGGAACCCCTGCGTGGTTACTCGAGGACTGACTGAAGAAGTGAGCAAAGGGGCTAAGCTTGACCCCAGGAATGAAGCCCCAGCCCCAGAACAGGTAGTTCAGTTCAGTTCAGTCATTCAGTAGTGTCTGACTCTTTGCAACCCCATTGACGGCAGCGCGCCAGGCCTCCCTGTCCATCACCAACTCCTGGAGCTTGCTCAAACCCATGTCCATTGAGTCGGTGATGCCATCTAACCATCTCATCCTCTGTCATTCCCTTCTCCTGCCTTCAGTCTTTCCCAGCATCAGGGTCTTTTCAAATGAGTCAGTTCTTTGCATCAGGTGGCCAAAGTACTGGAGTTCAGCTTCAACATCAGTCCTTCCAATGAACACCCAGGACTGATTTTCTTTAGGATGGACTGGTTGGATCTCCTTGCAGTCCAAGGGACTCTCAAGAGTCTTCTCCAACATCACAGTTCAAAAGCATCAATTCTTCGGTGCTCAGCTTTCTTTATAGTCTGACTCTCACATCTGTACATGACTACTGGAAAAACCATAGCCTTGACTAGACAGACCTTTGTTGACAAAGTAATGTCTCTGCTTTTTCAGTATGCTGTCTAGGTTGGTCATCACTTTCCTTCCAAGGAGTAAGCGTCTTTTAACTTCATGGCTGCAGTCACCCTCTGCAGGTAGAGCTGTTACTGAATGCAAGTTCACATGCCCGACCAGCAGTGAGGTCAGTCAGCAACAAAGTGGACTTTGGAGTAGAGACAGGTTTATTGCAGGGCTGCACAAGGAGAACTGGGGGGCTGATGCCTCCCCCACATCCTGAACTCTTCAAAGAATTTCAGCCAAATAGTTTTCTATTTTTTTTTCTTTTTGTCTGTGCCATGAGGCTTGCTGGATCCTAGTCCCCCAACCAGGGCCTGAACCTGGCTGGCAGCAGTGAAAGCTTGGAGTCCTAGTTAGTGGACTGCGGGGGACTTCCCTCAGCAAGCATTTTTTTAAAGACATCGTGAGGTCAGAGCATGGCAGTTTGTCGTAAACTTCTTGGTGTAGGAATCCTTTGTTCTTGCAGGTCAGGTCACATGTTCCTGTAAACCTTTAACAAGACAAATGCTGTCCTCTGCTCTGCAACTTTTTATCTCTGTATGAATGAGGTATTAACCTTAAAGGTCAGATCCTGAGAATTGGCTTTCCTGTATATTTCAGGCTATACAAGACATTTAAAAAAAAAAATGTCTGTTTTATTTGTTTATTTCTGGCCGTTGCACAGTCATGTGGGGTCTTAGTTCCTCACCCAGGGACCAAACCTGTGCCTCCTGGTTTGGGCGCACAGAGCCTTAACCACCAGACCCCCAGGGAAGTCCTTAACATTCTTAAAGCAAAGCAAAAGCAATAGAATACAAAGGTTAAAGTGGAAGAAAAATCTCACGTGGAAGCAGATTTGTTCTTCCCTATTGCAGAGCTGAAGGGTAGGGAAGGCATTTTTACTGCAGGGCTGGGTTCTGGGGCTCAAACCTAGACCACTCTGTTCAAAATGATGTACATAGTGGATGTGACTTTTAACTTGTGAATTCACACCCTTCATTTCTAGCTAAGAAAATTATTTTTTAACCTAAGTTTTATCTAGATTTCTTTTCTCCTGCTCTTTTAGGAATTAATGTTAGACTTTTCTGGAATTCAAGCACTCATATAAGCAATTGCATATTTAAAATCTATTTCAAGGTAATTATCTGCTTCACTGTATTCTTCATTTCAAATCCTCTCGGTTCATTGAAAGTAATTTGGGTTTTCCCTCTCTGCAGACAATGCTTTGCTAGACATTTTCCTACACTTTCAAAACATACTGAACTCAGAGTTCTTGGCAGAAATGAGAAAACAGTGGTGACATTCTCTTCAGGTAGTAAAGTGAAACTGACTTATTTAATTTTTCAAATCTCAAGGAATTTACGCACAAATAAAACTGGTTCACACTCCTGTAAAATGGCTGGAGACTTTTTATCTAATTGTTTCAGAAATGTAACCATTAGCTTATTCTTTCTGAGAAGGCTGCCCTTCATATTGGAAATGTGCCTATTTGGCTACTGCGTTTCCTTTTGACCTGTGAAGTTTAGGGCATGATTTTTCATTTCCCTTTGTCTAAATCACATACTCTTAAGTTTCCTTGGCTTGTTCAGAACCCTGACTTCTGGAGCTCAGTTAACTTTCTCCGGCAGCTTCTCCAGAATATTACAAAGGGGAGCCCCCAGGATTTGATGGGACCCTCCTACCCCCGAACAGTGGCTACTCCAGGTAGCGTTCCATCTCTGCCCTGGCGAGGCCAGGGAGGCCAGGTGGAAGGGTACCCTGTGTCAGCATCTTCACGTCCTCCAGTTCCCTTCTTTCCATATGGGAGGTGATAATTATAACTCACGGTAACTGTTGTGAAGGTCAAGTCCCAGGAGACAGTGGCTTTGGGGATGTCAGTAGTAACAGTGACGTCCCCCTTTGGAGGGACTCCCACTCTCGCTCCATGAGTGGGGAGCAGGGTGCTGGGCAGCAGCCCGCAGTGTCACAGGACGGGCATCGACCCTCAGGACTGCCCGACTGAAAGCACGCTGCCTGCCTGCTGGGGGTGGATGCGACCCTCTGCAAGCCTGTGCCCAGCCTTGGATGGGCTCACCCAGGAGGGCAGATGCCGGGGCACTTACTACCAGCTTCTGTCTTGCGTCAGTCGAGGGTTGGTTGCTGCTCGGGGTGGGGGTGGGAGGTAGGGGGGCTCATGACCCCGGTGCCCCCTGCAGGAGCCAGCTGACCTCTGGGGCTAGAGAGGGGTCTCAGGACGGGGGCTTGGCCAGTGCGTGGGACCCTCCTGCCACGCTGCAGGTGACATCCAGGGTGGGACGAGGGCCTCTAGGAGGACAGGGACAGTATGTGCTGCTACAGGGACGAGAGACAGGCCAGAGGAAGCTGACCGAGAGGGCGGGTGTGTGCCTGCAGACGGCTGAGCTGAGGCATGCCAGGACCCCTCAGGGCTGAGCGTCACTTCCTGCCTCCTCCACGTACACCAGCCTCATGCACCTCAGTTCTTCCGGCCTGTAGGGTTCTGCCAGTGGCTTGAAGATTAATTTTCACAGGGAAGGAGTCCTCTCGTCTTGGGCCTTTTCTGTACCAGCAAAACATCCAGTTCTCAGGCTGCAGCGGAGCCTGTGGCATTTTCTGTCCCATCTTTTTGGGAGCAGCCGGCCACAGGGCGTGACCTCCTCTGGCGTCTCTGGCTTCCAGACGTTCTGTGCTCTCTGGCTTGCCCACGCAGGCTTTCGGGAATTCTTTCCAATATTTTGCTCAGTTCTCAGCGTCTACTGTTTCCTCCTGCTCTGCTGCAGGTGAGCCAGGGTCCACCGCCTCTTTCCTTGGATGGTTCTGTCTTTCTCTGTATTTAAGGTTACTTATTTTCTCTGTGCTCCCCTGGAAGCTCAGCTGGTAAAGAATCTGCTGCAATTCAGGAGATCCCGGTTTGATTTTGGGGTCGGGAAGCTCCCCTGGAGAAGGGATAGGCTACCCACTCCAGTATTCTTGGGCTGCCCTGGTGGCCCAGACAGTAAAGAATCTACCTGAAATGCAGGAGACCTGGCTTTGATCCCTGGGTTGGGAAGATCCCCTGGAGGAGACCTTGGCAACCCACTCTAGTATACTTGCCTGGAGAATCCCCATGGATAGAGGAGTCTGGCGGGCTACAGTCCATGGGGTCACAAAGTGTCGGGCACAACTGAGCAACTAAGGCACAGTGCACATTTGCTCTGTGACCTTGGGCTGCCCTGGTGGCTCAGATGGTGGAGAATCTGCCTGTAATACAGGAGACCTGGGTTTGATTCCTGGGTCAGCACCTTAGCTCTCTCTTGCGATTCAGTTATCATGGTCTTGAAGTTATCTAGTTTTTTCTTGTGACCGGAGTAGGAGAGATGTTCCTTCTGGCTTTCTGCCTCCCAAGTACAAGGGGAACACCTTCCTTCAGTCATGTTTCCATTTGTAAATCTCTGCTAATAGCTTCTGACATATTCTGTCAATAGGATAATTCATTTTTACAAACATAATCCTCAGGTGTTGGGAAATCTTGACAGGTCTCTTGACTCAAGTGTTATTTAGCACTGCTTTGTAATTTTGTTTAGGTAAAGAATCTTCACAGAATGTGGGAGACCTGGGTTCAATGCCCAGGTTGGGAAAATCCCCTGGAGAAGGGAATCCCCACTCCAGGATTGTCGGGGCTTCCTTGGCAGCCCAGGTGGTAAAGAATTTGCCTACAATGCGAGAGACCTGGGTTTGATCCTTGGATCAGGAAGAGCCCGTGGAGAAGGAAATGGCAACTCATTCCAGTATTCTTGCCTGGAGAATTCCATGGATAGAGGAGCCTGCTGAGCTACATCCGTGGGGTTGCAAAGAGTCGGACCCGACTGAACAACTAACACTTTCAGCACTGCTTTCAATTTCTGTTTACTTAGAGATCTAATTTGTTGGAACTCGGTTGTACTTGCAAGGTGCAGCCTCAGTGAATATCGAGCTTCCAGACCCACTTGTCGGCTTTGTGTAACAGCCCCTGGGAGTTGAAACGGAGGGGGATTCTACCCATGGAAGCAGTCAGGCAAGTGAAGTGAAGTGAAGAAGTGAAAGTCACTCAGTCGTGTCCAACCCTTTGTGACCCCATGGATTGTAGTCCATAGAATTCTCCAGGCCAGAATACTGGAGTGGGTAGTCTTTCTCTTCTCCAGGGGATCTCCCCAACCCAGGTATCGAACCAGGGTCTGAAGGCAGATTCTCTACCAACTGAGTCACAAGGGAAGCCCAAGAATACTGGAGTGGGTAGCCTATCCCTTCTCTAGTAGATCTTCCCAACCCAGCAATCAAGCTAGGGTCTCCCGCGTTGCAGGCAGATTCTTTGCCAACTGCGCCCCCAGGGAAGCCAGGCAAGGACCCCAGATAACAGGCTGGACCTACCTGCTCCTGGAAATCGTTGCTGGTGAGAACTATAGCCTGGAGGGAATGGCTCTCCTGGGCTGCTTCTTCTGTGATCATTATCACACCCACCCAGCTGCCCCCTGCAGCCTGCCCCCTGCTGCCAGTCTGATGTTTTTATTCTCATTTAAAATCGCTAAAAGTATTTTCCATTTTGCATTCCATTTACACTTATCATTTCTACCCGAGACTTTCTAAGGCGTCACCTGAAGACGTAGACAAGTCTTTACAGTGAAAGGGTGAAATATTCATTTCAGATCTCGTTTCCTATTCAGGAGTATACAGGGTACATTTGTGATTACCAGCTGGCATGCCACCTATGGACTGAATGGGTAATAGAAGGAACCATGAAGGATGGAATAGAATAGAGGATTTCTAAAAAATTGAGTATCTAGAGGTGTTATTGAAACGTTTTTTAGTTACATGAAATATTTTATCCAAGTTTTCCCTGAAGTAATTGCTTATTTTTGAAAAGCGATGCTATTTTATTTAAATTGACTTGAGTCTCATGGGTAAATGAAATCTAGTGTGTGGACACATGAAGGAATAAGGAAATTTATTGCTATTTAACTTTTTCAGGTTACGAGTTAGATAATTCAGCAGAAAGAAATAATAAATTCCACTCAGCAACTCATTTCAAAATTTATGGGGTTTTTTACATTATTTATTTTGTAATAATAATAAAACACTTTTATTAAAAGCTCAAGATCTTTCTATTCTCTTCCAGAAAAGCATAATTCTATTCTAAAGCATGACTCTATTCTTACGGAGTCATTCAAATATTTATTCGGCCCCTTCTATAAGCTGCATGCTGTGATGGATAAAACTTAGCCCTTGTCGTCAAGCAGTTTATATTTCTAAAGTAGCTGACAAGGGTCCAAGCTCGATTTTTCACGTATTTTTCATTTCCTTTAATGGATAAAAGAAAGAGCTCTTATGGCATTGCATGGTAAGTCCTGTAACATAAATGTCTTTGTGTTTTTGTAATATTTTGCCTGTTCAAGTGGAAAGTTTATGAGTCACTAGGGGTTTTCTTCTAACCAGTTTGACTTTTGAATTCATTTGAATTGATTGAATTGACTGGTAGCTTTTCTCTGAGAACACAGACAAAAATCATTTTCCAGCTGATCTTTAGCTAAAAATGTCAGTCATGCAAACATTCGTGTAGTTATTATTCTCTAGCCTTTTAAAATATCATTACAGACCACTTAAAAAAATTTCCCCTATTTCCAGTTGATCCATGGGAGATTGAAATGGTTTCAAGTTACTAAATTAAGTATATTGTGCATTTCAATTATGCCTCTTTTTAAAGCCATTAGAAAAAAATACGAAAGGATTTGCTGTAAAATCTCGAGCAGGGCACGTTTGGGGGGCAATTTTAGAATTTCATCAGTAGGGAAGGTTATGACCATGTTCATCTTTAGGAAAAACTTTTAGCCTAAAAATGGAAACTTATATTAAGAGAGCCCAAGATAACTTTGATTCTAGGGCTTCCTTATTCCTTGGTGAATTCACAGGTTCAGAGAGCCTCAGACGTTATCAGTGACTTTCCATTATGATTAGCTTGCTAGACATCCAGCTTTAGAGAAGAGGATCCATCTTACAAAAACATCTGGTGATAATGTTGCAAGGGTCCTGGCTGTTTGAGTCTAACACATGTAGCAGAAACTAGGAGAACTGGAGCTGAGATTCCAGGGTTAGTCCGCTGTCCATTCTGACCCTGCTTTTGGCTTGTGGACATTCATATGTATTTTACTACTCAGTTGCGGGCCCTTGGAATGTCCTTTCTCAGTGTGGTCCATGGGTTGCCTGCATCAGAACGACCTTGGATTTTGGAAAATTCAGATTCCCTGCTCATAGTCCGCCTCAGAGTCTGGGGCTCTGTATATTTCATCTGCTTCCTGAGTGGAGACATCGCGTTCAGTTTTCGCTTTTGTTCAGTTGCTGAGTCATGTTTGACTCTTTGTGATCTCATGGACTGCAACACGCCAGGCTTCCCTGTCCTTCATTACCTCCTAGAGTTTTCTCAAACGCATGTCCATTGAGTTGTTGATGCCATCCAACCATCTCACCCTCTGTCATCCCCCTTTCCTCCTGCCTTCCATCTTTCCCAGCATCAGGGTCTTTTCCAATGAGTCAGTTCTTCACATCAGGTGGCCAAAGTATTGGAGCTTCAGCTTCAGCATCAGTCCTTCCAATGAATATTCAGGGTTGATTTCCTTTATGATTGACTGATTTGATCTCCTTGCTGCCAAAGGACTCTCAAGAGTCTTCTCGAGCACCACAGTTAGAAAGCATCAATTCTTCAGCACTCAGCCTCCTTCATTTTTGTTGTTGTTGTTGTTGGAGGAGGGGGAAGGGGGCATCAATTTCCACAGTTTTAAATCAGAGGATTAGACTGGAATTTGGTTTCCAAGGCTTTCCCCGTGGGATGCAGGTACGAGTTTGGGGAGTGCTGGCACTCCGCCGCCCCCCAACCCCTGAAGCTGGGAGGGAAAATAAACGACTTTCTGCTGAGGTCTCTGGGGAATGTGGCCCTACGAATTCCCCGGCTCCCAGAACTCTGAGAGGATAGCTTTCCGCTGTTGGAAACCACACATTGTGGCAACTTGCCACAGCAGCTGCAGGGCACTAATATACCATGGTTTTCAATGAACACCAGAGATTCCCTGGGAATTTTCACTTTTATCACTTGATGGATTATCTGGGAATAGGCATGCCTTCTACCCTCAAAAACTAGAAAACTGGGCAAAACGATGAAAGAACTGCTTTCAGACCTTGGACAACAGGTGTGTTCCCTGAGAGAAGAGAGCATGCGAGGTGGCCTGAGAGCAGGAGGAAGGTCCCCAGCGAGCGCTGGTGGGTGGAGACGCCGAGGGGCTGGAATTTGCAGAACAGAGGAAAACAGAGTCAGGAGCTGCACAGGGAATACACCCCGGAAGTCCGCTCAGGAGGCCCTTCCCTTTGAATCTCTGCCAGGTATTTATCTTCACGTCTGTACCGGCACACGTGCTCTGTGCTTTTGCAGTGTGTCATCAAAAATTAATCAGTTGATCTAAGAAAGAACTGGAAAACTTTATTCAAGCCGAATTTGAGAATTATAACCTGGGAAGAGAATCTCAGAAAACTCTGAGAACCATTCTACCTGTTAGAAGTCAAGACTCAAATTTATACACTTTTTTTTTTTTGAGACAGAGGGTTGTATATCAAATGATGTATTATTGACAGTTAACATAATCCAGATCTAAGCACCTTTGTGATGGGTCATGGGACCCCTTACGAGATCAAGAAGGGATGCTACGTTTCAAGGAGTTGTCTTGTTGATGCTGGGAGAATGTTGCTCTTTGTGTCTGAGCTGGTATTTCTGCTGACAGTGGGAGGTCTGGTCTATGCAAAGCGCAGATAAGCAATGCACAGTACAGGGAGAGAGGAGGTCAAAAGGGAGAGAAGAATTTTTATGTTTAAATTCTTCTTGTCTTGAAATATGAAAAATTTTCATTCTCAAATTTTATGTATTGAAAAATAAAATATGAATTTTCTTTCATAGGAGTGATGCTTATCATTAGTAACCAGGACAACACACTATTGAAGCCTCGTAAGACATCCAGCTCACCTGCTCCATCAGCTAAAATGAGATGCCTGTTGTTTGCATGGGTGACCCTGGCTAAAGAGGATCCCCTGGAAAAGCAAATGACAACCCACTCCAGTATCCTTGCCTGGAGAATCCCAGGGACAGAGGAGCCCATCAGGCTACAGTCCACAGGGTTGCAGTGTCAGACAGGACTAAAGTGACTTAGCAAGCATGCATGGCGCAACAGGTGTGGTCGTACATTGTGGGGTGGTGTATAAGATGATATTAATCACCTGGAGCAAGATTAGGTGGCTTCTTATATCTTATATATTCACAGCAATATAACCCCTTGAATTTACTCCTAGGCATTTCAAGAGAAGCTAAAAACTTATATTCACACAAAGACTTGTGTACAAATGTTAAGACCAACTTACTTATAACTGCCCCAAACTGACAGTGCTTAGACATCTACCGGGTTAAGCATGAATGAACCCAATGTGGAATACCCATACAGTGGAACACCACTCAACAAGGAAAGCAATCACGTTACTGGTCCATGCAACCTGGGTGAACCTCAAAATCATGATGATGAGAGAGGGAAGTCAGAAGGCAAAGCGTATGTTGCATGATTCAGTTTATCAAAAATTCTAGACCCGGCAAAATAGAGAAGAGAGCGGATCTGTGGTTAGGGCTGGTATGAGGGGTGGTTTGGCAAAGAGGCGTCAGGGAAATTTTGGGGGTGAAAGTTTTACGGGTGGCAGCGGTGGCGGTAGTTCTGTTTGCTCTTGTCAAAACACATTGAACTGTACGCTCAAAATGTGTGAATTAATAAATTTGATTAGTGAAATATTTCTCATGAATTTTAATTGAGGGTTCCAGTGGTCAGCGAGTATCATGGGGATGGTGGAAGTGGTGGAGGTTTAGTCTCTAAGTCATGTCCAACTCTTGCGACCCTGTGGACTGCAGCCCGCCAGGCTCCTCTGTCCATGGATTCTCCAGGCAAGAGTACTGGAGTGGGTTGCCATTTCCTTCCCAACCCAGGAATCAAACCCGGTCTCCTGCATTACAGGCAGATTTTTTTACCGACTGAGTTATGAGGGAAGTAGGGTCAAGACCCTTGCCCCCTCTCTTAGTTCAGTTCTCTGAAGCACTCCATTTTGAAGTTTGGATACCATCCTGTCAAACGATAAAGACCAAGTTTCCTGGGTCAGCGTTGAACAGGAGGCTTTCTTTGTATCCACCACAAGATGGCAGGGCAGCCTTCTTTACAGGATTTTAAACTGCTCCATCCAAATCCAGCTCTGTTTAGGATGCTTTTAGGATCCTAACAAGAGGTATTGGGATGGCAAATGTCCCTCCGAGGCTGCAGGCTAAGGGAGAGGGCTGTCTTTCAACCTGAGACTCCCAGCCATACCGGGCCCATTGGAAGAGCTGTGCAGAGACCCCTTCCATGTCTATGCCCCTCAGGTGTTCAGGCAGTGTCAGCGTCGAGACAGGCAGAACTTACTGAGGCTGGGCAGCACTGAGCAGACACTTCTGCCTGTTTATAAAGTCAGGAGTTCCGATAAGCATGTGAGAAGAGTGTGGTCCAATGCACGCTGTGATGACAAGGTCTTCAGCAGCCGGGTCAGGAGGCTGCATTTGAATGGAAACTCTAGGTTGGGAGGCTTCGGTCGCTGGCTTGCTGTTCCAGGAGCTCTTCCTTTCACACCAGCTGCCCTCAGGGAGGAGGGGGAGGAAGGGCGGGAGGAGGGAAGATGACCACAGGAGCACAGTGTTCCTCCTAGGGCGCAGGAACAGAGCCTTCCTCTCTGTTTTAAAAGTTTCATTGAAGTTCAGTTAGTTTACAATGTTCTGTCAATTTCTGCTCTACTGCAAAGTGATTCGTGATGCGTATACATCCATTCTTTTCCAAATTCTTTTCCATCAAGGCTGCTGAATACAGCTCCCTATGCTATATAGTAGGACCTGGTTGGGAACCCGTTCCATATGTAAGTTTTCATCCGCTCACCCCACACTCTCATTTCCCTGCTGCTTGGCAACCACAAGTCCATGCAGACTCTGCCTTCTCTTCTGTCCACTCCTGTGCCCCCACACCAGGAATTACTTTACGTGTTAGGAGGTCAGTCGCCTCCAAAATGAATGTGAGAAGGAATGAAAGGTTTAAAGAGAAAGCAACAGCGAGAACTATTAACACATAGCAAGGAACACAGAAAAAGTAACTGCAGCTCCTACAGCCGGAAGGCAGGTGTTTGATGGTGTGTGGCTTCAGGAAACAATCAGTAAGAAAAACGCCTAAGAAGTTTTTCAACTAACAAGTTATTCTCCATGTCACCTCGAGCCTAAGAGGTTAGAAAACAACAACACAATAACAACATTTTCCGAAAGAGCACCGCAGTGATGTGCAGAAACAACTCTTCCGGTGTGTTTGCTATAGAGATCTTTGTAGTCTTGTTTAATTTCCAAGTGGTGCAGGGGTAAAGAATCGTCTTGCAATGCAGGAGACACAAGAGATGCAGTTCCATCCCTGGGTCGGGAAGCTCTCCTGGAGAAGGAAATGGCAACCCACTCCTGTACTCTTGCCTGGAGGATCCCATGGACAGAGGAGCTTGGCAGGCTACAGCCCATGGGGTCGCAAAAGAGTTGGATGTGATTGACTGAGTGCATACACATTAATGTGCCATAATTTACACACTTTTGAATAACAAGTGGGGAGCGAATTTGCTAAAGTAATAAAAAATAAAAATAGTTGCATTTGTATCTGAAGGACTAAATTTGAATACTGCAGTGGGTGCCTGACTCAAGGGGGTGTTTTCCAAAAGTTCAATTTCTCTTCTTTACTGTAACAAGGTTATGTAGCCTGGATGCAAACGCCTGTAAATTGCAAGGGCAGAATTTTCTTAGACGGGTAGAAGTTTTCATTGTCTGTGGAAAGGTGTGCAGGCAAGTACTTTGTTTTTTGAGGATTTCAAAGAAATGATGTTCTAGCTCTTGGGGGATGGTGTCTGGAGAGGAAAGGCAAGCTGGCTTTGACCCTGGAGGGGTGGACATCCAGTTCTGACACAGTCCCCCCAGGGCTGGCTTTCCCCCTGAGAATTTCTCTGTGTGTTTCCAGAGAAACCTGAGGCCAGAGCCATGATCCTGAGCTCAGCTGGTGAGATCTTACTGTCAGAGTTTCTAATGATGGGACCTTCATCCTTGAGAAACTGCATGGCCCAACAGGATCTTCCCGGACTGGAGGATTTGTGGATCATGCCAGATCTGACTTCAGGTCTCTAAGCCTTGTGTGAGAAGAATCTGTATCTCCCCTCTCTGTGCACCCTTCTCCACAGCCTCTTGGACCAAAGAAATTCCTGGGGCCCTGGGCAATTTAGAGACATGCAACTGAAGTTGAACTTCCTGCAATCAGGAAAGACAGAGTTCTGAGACACACGGTGAAAAAAGAGACACGTTCCTGTATGTATGCTCCAAATCGCAGTGACTCATGTTGATCACACAGTGATTGGACACTTTCTAGAATTATATTCCCACCAGCAAAATAAAGTCGCTCCCCACCGACTGGTGTGAATCAGCAAAGGGCATCGCTCAGCATTAGCAGCCCACGTGTATGCGTGTGTGAGTCGCTCAGTCACGTCCGACTCTTTTCGACTGCGTGGACCGCAGCCCACGGGCTCCTCTGTTCGTGGAATTCTGCAGGTAGGGATACTGGAGTGGGCTGTCGTTTCCTTCTCTGTGGGATCATAGCTATTGGGAAGCCAGACAATGGTGCAGAACCAGCAGCATCGACTGCAAAGAGAAACTGGACTGTAATTCTTACGCTGTCTGAGTTACGGTTTCCCTTTTTAATTCCTGTAGGAAAAGAATCAGTAGCTAATATCAGTATATTTGTCCGGATGCGTCACAATGGAGTCCTTATGGATGCATCTGTAGTGATCTTATGAATGAGTGAACCAGCAGATACATATATAACAGATATAATACAGTAATATACGTATATTTATGTGCAAATAGTAGAGTCTATCTCTCTGTCTCTCCACCAGGACAGAGGAGTAATTGCTACGGGTAAACACAAGTAGCTGCAGTGACAAGAACCTGGTCAGGGGAGTTTTGTCGCTTAAACAAACACATCTGAAGCATGAAGCTCCTACCAAGGAGGCTGGGTCCACAGGGGCGCCGTGACGGAAGGCCTGGAATCACAGGGAAGTCCAGGCTTTCAGGAGGATGAGAGGCGACGCGCTGGGGAGAAGTGTGTTCAGAGCCAAAACGAAGGCCGCTCAAGTCATGCTCCCCAGGAGGAGGGACGCCAGCACATGTTAGAAGTCCTGGAGGAGAACTGCGTCCCGGCGGGCTCCTAGTTCTGTCTGGAACGCCGACGCCCATCCCGTGGGTGTGGCTGTCTGGAGACCTGTATTGAGCAGGGTTTTGTAGGTGAGTCAGACTTCTGTGCTTCAGTAGAAATGTCTCCCTTAGTGCAGGAGTGGGGTGGTGAGTTCACATCTGTGTGCATGTGCCATCCCAAGGCTGGATTTAAATATGTTTAGCTTGGAGAGACAGAAGATATATATACATTCATGCATATATATATATATATAAACTAGTAAAATGTATAAAGAGAGCATGCCCAAATGTTGCTGGTAACCATGTAAATTAGTACAGATATTCTGGAGAGCAATTTGCAATGCATATCAAAGCTTAAACAGTGTGCAATATTTGACTCTGAAAGTTTGCTTCTAGGAATTTCTCTTATGAAAGTGCTCAGAGGTGGGAATACTTACATCGTAAGGATAATGTTCAAAAAACCATGTATGTTTTTCAAAAACAGATGTATCAAATAAACTTTGTTTTTATACAATAGAATCTGAGAAGCAATTAAGTCATGTTTCAGAAGGATATGTAATAATTGGAAATGTAAGACTCATCTCTGGATGATGGCTAATCCGTGGCTTATACTTTCTGCAGAGTAGCGATTATCACGTTTCTGCACACGCAATGGGTCCACACTTAGAACCTGGGAGGAAGCACTTTGGCATCTTTTCTGAGGAACTAAAAAAATTGGGAATTTCCTGGTGGTCCAGGAGTTACAACTCCTTGCTTTCACTATCAAGAGCCCTTGTCTGGGAACTAAGACACCATAAGCTGTGTGTCGAGGCACCAATGTTAGAGTTGTTCCAGTCTTTTTCCAAATGATTTCAAACTAATGCTTGTTGTACTTAGATGGACTTTAAATGAGAAAATACATATCTTAAGTGAAAGCACATTTTTTTCCCTGACAAATCAATGTATGGAAAGTTTATTTCTCAAATAGATTTGAATATAAAACTCTAAAATTTTTATTTTGGCTCATCTTTACCTAGAAGATGGATAAAGAAATGGCAATCCACTCTAGCACTCTTGCCTGGAAAATCCTATGGACAGAGGAGCCTGATAGGCTACAGTCTATGGGGTCGCAAAGAGTCAGACACGACTGAGCAACTTCAGTTCACTTAACTTCACTTACCTAGAAGAGTTGTCTTGCCATTGATTGACTATTGATGCCATGCTGTGTAAATAATAATAGATATCAGAAGAAAACTATACCTTGGGCATCTATGCAAAATAAATGACAAATTGTGATAGCAGAGCCAAAAAAGTTATTAGTGGTTGACTATAAGATCGACCAACAAAAAAGGTCAATGAAACTATAGGAAGAGATGTTTAATACTGCTAGAGTTCAGGTATTGAATACCTAGTACACTTAGTAATTTGGTATATTGCTAAAATTCAAATCACTATGAGACATACCTTATAAAAACATCTCACATTTAAAAGAATGACCGTGCAAGTGTTGACAACGTTGTAGAGGACCTGAAAGTGTCATACATTCCTATTGTGATTGGTACAATTGTTTTGGAAAAGAGTTTGGGTGTTTCTCAGAAACTTGTATGTACATCTTCCACATGACCCAGGCATCCGATTCCTGGGTATTTACTCTAGAGAAATGAAACCACACTTCCATGAAAATATTTGAATACATGTTTGTAGCAGCTTCATTTGCAAGAGGCCTAGACAGAAAAAAAAGAAGGAAAACCTAAATGTCTGGGACTCATTTGTTGGTCCAGTGGTTAAGAATCTACCTTGCAATGCAGGGGACGTGGGTTCGATCCTTGGTTGGGAAACTAAGATGACACAAGCTTTGGAGCAACTGAGCTTGTTTGACTCAACTACTAAGCCTGCTTGCCACAACTAGAGAATCCTTGTGCTCTGAGGAAAGATGCTTCGTGATGCAATTAAGATCCATCCAGAGGGTCACAAAGAGTCGGACACGACTGAAGTGACTTAGCACACACACATGGACTGTAGCCTGCCAGGCTCCTCTGATCATGGGATTCTCCAGGCAAGAATACTGGAGTGGGTTGCCATGCCCTCCTCCAGGGGATCTTCCTGACCCAGGGATTAGACCCGCATCTCCTGTGTCTGCTGCATTGCAGGTGGATTCTTTACCCACTGAGCCATCCGGGAAATGCACAATGGAATATTACTCAGCCATAAAAAAGAATGAAATATTGCCATTTGTAGTAACATGGATGGACCCAGAGGTTATCATACTAAGTGAAATGAATTGGAAAGAGAAAGGCAAATATATGATTCAGTTATATATGTTGTATGCTGCTGCTGCTAAGTCGCTTCAGTCGTGTCCAACTCTGTGACCCCATAGACGGCAGCCCACGAGGCTCTGCGTCCGTGGGATTCTCCAGGCAAGAACACTGGAGTGGGCTGCCATTTCCTTCTCCAATGCACGCATACATGCTAAGTCGCTTCGGTGGTGTCCGACTCTGTGTGACCCTATGGACAGCAGCCCGCCAGGCTCCTCTGTCCACAGGATTCTCTAGGCAAGAACAGTGGAGTGGGTTGCCATTTCCTTCTCCAATATATGTTGTATATATAAAGTTATATATGTATAACTGAATCAATTTTCTGAATGCCTGAAACACAATATTGTAAATCAACATATAGTTGATTAAAAATATTAGTTATCTCAAAAATAAAGAGTTAATCTCAAAAATAAAAACAATACTTGCTGTATGACCAGGCAATCAGCATGGGAGTGAGTACTTGGTGCCCTGTCCCTCTTAGGGGCTGGTGGGAGGGGTCCTGTCTCCTCGGTCAGTCCCCTGCAGCGGGTCTAATGGTGAAGAGGGTCTGGGTCTGTACCCCGCGTGCTCCGAGAAGCCTCAGGGATGAAGTGTGCCGCTGGCACCTGTTGGGTGTCCCTCCGCTCGTCTCCTCCCCACCCCCAACCCGCTGCAACTCCAGGGCGGGGGCTGCCCGAGGCGCAGCATCCTTGGGACCCTCTGCCTCCTGGTGCTCCCTGTAGGGGGCGGAGGCCTGGCGTTGCCTGAAGCGGCCCTGGAGCCTTTGCCAGCAGCCTGTGCACAGGGCCGGGTGAAATTGCCAGGGAACGCAAGACATCATCCCGGAAGCGCAGCGGGCTGCCGAATGAGCCTGCAAGCCTGGCTGCCTGCCTACCCCGAGCCAGGTGTCTCAGAGGCGTAGGGGCCCTGGGGGAGTCCTGGGGGAGACATCTGGGCAGAGGAAGCATGTTTATGTCCTCTTGGGAATTAAAATGCAATAGCCAAGCCTGTCCTATTAGGCTTGCTGACTTCTGTTCAAATTCTATATGCAGACACTAGTGTTCAATTTGCCTCGGTGGCTGATGGTTGGACCCATGAGGGGGCAGCCCAGCCCTGCCATCAGTTCAGTTCAGTTCAGTCATTCAGTCATGTCCGACTCTTTGCGACCCCATGAATCGCAGCACGCCAGGCCTCCCTGTCCATCACCATCTCCCGGAGTTCACTCAAACTCACGTCCATCGAGTCCGTGATGCCATCTAGCCATCTCATCCTCGGTCGTCCCCTTCTCCTCCTGCCCCCAATCCCTCCCAGCATCAGAGTCTTTTCCAATGGGTCAACTCTTCTCATGAGGTGGCCAAAGTACTGGAGTTTCAGCTTTAGCATCATTCCTTCTAAAGAAATCCCAAGGCTGATCTCCTTCAGAATGGACTGGTTGGATCTCCTTGTAGTCCAAGGGACTCGCAAGAGTCTTCTCCAACACCATAGTTCAAAAGCATCAATTCTTCGGCACTCAGCCTTCTTCACAGTCCAACTCTCACATCCATACATGACCACAGGGAAAACCATAGCCTTGACTAGACGGACCTTAGTCGGCAAAGTAATGTCTCTGCTTTTGAATATGCTATCTAGGCCAGTCATAACTTTTTTTCCAAGGAGTAAGCGTCTTTTAATTTCATGGCTGCAATCACCATCTGCAGTGATTTTGGACAGATGCAAACACCTCCAGGCACCTGAAGAGCAGAGCCCGGGAGAGAAGCTGCCCTGGGTCCTCCAGCAGCCTCCCCTGGGGGGGCGGCCAGAAGCTGCACCCTGTGGCTGCGCTGGAAGGCCAGCTGACCTCTCTCATGGGCAGGAGGAGGCCAGCTCTTCCAAAGCCCCCTTTCAGGCCAGAAAGGCAGGAAGGGCAGAAAGATTGAAAGGCCAGGGAGAGGAAAGGGCACAATGGGCTTCGTTCTGCTTTTAAACCCAGACCTCAGTACTACAGACCCTTCAGCAATGTGAAAGGTGATCCTTGGATATTTGGCGTGTGTCCTTTTAGGTGCCGGGAGGGAGGGGGGCTGGGGTCCCCTGGACGACAGGTGTGGTGGGCAATCCTGCAGCAGCTTGGCTGGACCGTGATGATGGCTGGGTTACACCATGTGCCATCCAGACGTCGCTCTGAGGTTACCCTGTAGATGTGACGGACACTCACCGTCACTCTGCACCAAGTAAAACCCTTACCCTCGTTATGTGGGTGGGCCTCATCTGATCAGTTGAAGGCCTGAAGTACGAAACTCAAGTTTCCTGGAGAAGCAGGACTTTGGCCTCAGGGCCGCAAGCTCAGCTCCTGCCTGTCCTCCTGTGTGTCCGGCCGCCCCAGCTGCCCTGTGGATTGTGGACGTGCACCCTGCCCCCAGCCCCCACCTCACAAGCCAGTTCCTTAAAATAAGTGTCTTTCTCTGCCTCTCCTATTGATTCCGCTCCTCTAGAGAAACCTGGCTAGTACAGCATGCGGGGGCGGGGGGGGGGAGTCTTTACAGGTAAAAGAGGATGCTTTCACAATTTTCTGGTAGAAGGCGGACTTTTTGAGCAGGTGAGGCCCTTGTGTCCTTCACGCTGACTCTAAGCGCAGAGGCTGAGGCCTGTGCTGGGTCTCTCCCGCCCCTCTTGCGGGTCTCCCAGCCTTCTGGAACCCGTGGGTTCAGCTGCCCTGCTCAGGAGGCTGGTGAACGGGGTCACCTAATTCTGCACCACGTGTATCTTAGGGGCATATTCTCCCTGAATTTAAAGAGCTCTCTTCACAATCCTTGGGATTAGAACCTGCAGGAACCCCAGCTCTCTTGGCAGGAGTGGATTTGCTTCTTCAGGGAAACACCCCCACTCCTGTCGGTTGGGTGGGTCTGTTCCAGGCATTTGAGTGTGCTGCAGCATATCTCTAAAGCATCCTACGTCATCCTCACCCTTGCTGAAGGCAAGGCATGGCACCAAAGGGACCCTCCTTCCGATTCCACATTAAACACAGACTCGTTTCTGTTTTCTCACCACCTGGGAAGCGCTGACTCCTGGTAGTCCTGAAGCCTTCAGAAGCGGTGGTGTTTAGCCATGCTGGGTCAATATTCCCCGCGCTTTGATCTTTCCAGTTTCAATGTGAATTTTACATCTTTCTTTCCAGCAGACTTTGTTTTTCTCACAAAAGGCTAGGATTCAGCCTTTGATAAATTCTCATTTGCAGAAGGGATGGTAAAAGGAGAAAGAAAAGCATTTGGGCTCTTATTTAAAAAAAGTAATAAGGTTTTACCCTGACGCTTCACCGTGCGATCGTTTTGAAGTCTGAAGGGTAACACACACACGTGCACACATACACACCACTGTTCAAGCATGAAAAGAACTGGAATTAAATCAGGCACCACGCAAGGGATGGAGCTCAGAGGAGAGAGATGGTGCAGAGGCCCTGACGAGCCTTCTCTTTATTCTCTTGAGCTAATTGTGTCACGCGGCACACCAGCATCAGGAATAGTGAGGCTCTGACAGGCTAATTTGAGCTTGCGGTTCCAATGAAATGTACGTAAGGCACTTGTTACATTTAGTGACAATCAGTGTCATTTTCTGTTTAAAAGCAGTCCGTTCATTTGCTTGCCTGTGAATGCAGGGAGCCCCTTGGAGGGAGTTAGAGGTTTAGACACGGTCGGGCAATGGGGAGACAGAGACCAGAGGGCCTAGGGAAGGTCCTGGCCGTTGGCTGCCTGGGGTCACCCTGAGGGCAGGCCCTGAAAAACTCGCCTGCCTTTGACACTGAAAATCAGCTCACGCTTTGCCTGGCTGATCTCAAACCCTATTAGGCAAGATCTTACAGATTTCGACTAGCAGAGATTCAGATGGTGATTTTATTTGGTTCGAAGTCCTCCTGGTGGCTTTCAGTAGAAAGTTGAAAGCGAATTCCATGTGGATTCCAGGAAATGCCTATAAGGTGTTCCAACCGGAAAAAAAAAAATCTATAAAATGAGAAGGGGAGCAGAATATCTTTTGCCAGTAGGTGGCAGTGTCGAGCCAGGCAGAGCGGGGCTTCCTGGCACTGGTGGAACTGGGCGGTTAGGGTTGTATAAAATTTCCCGGTGGCACAGAAGGTGAAGTCAAGGGTTGCAATAAAGACCACTTTAGTCTTTGAAAATGTCTCGTGTCAGCAGCAACCAAGACTGACCCTTTGGGGAAAAAATAAATAAATAAATAAAGCTCAGGACCCGGGTAGCTACAGAGGGTACGGAAACAAGGTCTGAACAATGTCTGATGGCATGGGTGAGGATAGACCTCGCTGTGTATTCTGGTCATAAAGTGGCCACATTTCCTAGGCGGCTGCAAGTTTCATCTCATTGTGAAAGAGAGAGTCATATTACACTTTTTATACAGCTTATTTATCTCAGAGAGATAACGAAGATATTCTAAATAACATCTATCTCCTAAACCTGTGTGCTTCCCCACCCCCACGGAGGAATCTTAGTGCTAGAACAGCAAGGTCAAGGTAGTATGTAATTGCCGTGCCAGATGGGAATCTATTTCTGCCAACGAGGATTCTAATTTCGTCCTTTCCTTTATCTAGTACTAAATTGACTCTGCTTAATAGAACTATTCGCCACGGAAACCACTGCTCCCTGAGCAATCTGATTTGTGCCTAGCTTGTAATATTTCAGAAAAGCCACCTTTCTAGATTGAATGGACATGAAATAGCAATGCTATAAGAACAACTAAGTTCCAAAGAGGCTGTGGAAGATTCAGGCACAGTGTAAACTAAGCTGAGACGGTTCTGAGACCCTGCAAAGCCTTACCTGGGGGATGGGAGCTGAGGTCCCAAGCTGCCATCATCCTAAGCCGCCGCTGCTGCTGCTAAGTCACTTCAGTCGTGTCTGACTCTGTGCAGCCCCATAGACAGCAGCCCACCGCTCCGCCGTCCCTGGGATTCTCCAGGCAAGAACACTGGAGTGGGTTGCCATTTCCTTCTCCGGTGCAGGAAAGTGAAAAGTGTAAGTGCAGTTGCTTAGTCATGTCCGACTCTTAGCGACCCCATGGCCTGCAGCCCACCAGGCTCCTCTCTCCCAGCAAGATTTTTGTTGTTGTTGTTCAAAATTCTTTTTTGAGCCAATTTATTTCCCACTTACTGAGAGTGATCATCAGCTAAACTGTAGTAAAGCCCCTCACCACCCAAAATCGCTGTAGTTTCTAGGCGGTGAAATGTAATCAAGTCAGAGGTGTGTTATCTTCTCAGACAGGGGTCCAGCCCTGAGGACCTGGGGACCTGGCTTCCTTCCAGAAAGATGGATTAGTCACCTTTTTGTTAGGGGGCAGTGGAGTTGTGGACAGAAGTGTAGGAAATGGGGCTTCACAAATTGTTGAGAGAGAGAGAGCGAGCTCTGAAGACCCTAAGTGTGGTCAAGATAAACAGCTCTGCACTGGGCAGTCTGATTGTGGGAGCCCCTTGTTTTGTTTGGCTTATTTTTTTCTTGCCAGAGTGACCAACTCTGAACACCAACCAAGTCAGAGTGCTGTAGAGGCAGTTGTGGTTATTTTCCAGAGGAAATCCGGGCTTGGTCAATTTTGTAAACATCAGGAGATAAATTCTTCAGTTATTACCCATTTGGCTTTTCAGGTTGATGCTTGTTGTTGTTGTTGTTCAGTCGACCATCCATATCAGACTCTTCGCGACCCCATGACTGCAGCACGTCAGGCCTCCCTGCCCCTCACCATCTCCCAGAGTTTGCCCAAGTTTATGTTCATTGCATCAGTGATGCCATCCAACCATCTCAATTTCTGATGCCCTCTTCTTCTGCCTTCAGTCTTTCCCAGCATCAGGGTCTTTTCCAATGAATTGGCTGTTCGCATCAGGTGACCAACATACTGGAGCTTCCGCTTCAGTGTCAGTCTTTCCAATGAGTATTCAGGGTTGATTTCCTTTAGGATAGACTGGTTGGATCTCCTAAGTTAATACTACTTTACTGCAAATCTCCAAGTTCACTCCATCCCAATGCATACAAGTACTGTTCTGGGCAAAACCTCTTGCCCTCACGTTCTCTGTGTGAAGAGTCCGGGTTTGGAGTGAGAAGCTCTGATTTCATCTCAGCTCTCTGCTTTGCTAGTGCTGGGCTCCGCTGCTCATCCAGACCTGGTCAGGGCATGCCGACTCACTCCTGGAGCATCATTTCCGCGTTTCTGGGCACACGAGGAGGGAGAGGGGTTGTCAGTCTTTCTGCTCCCCTTGGTGCTTCTTGAGGGTTATCCAACCATGATTCCTCAACGACGCTGCCCCCTTTTGATCATCACCACTTGATTACATCGCCCTCTTCAAGGGCCTGGTCCTGGTTCACTGGCTGCTGGCCTATCGGACATCTTCTTCACAGGAAGCAGGGATCCTCTCCACCGTGTCACAGGGCCAGTCAAGCATCAGAGGGAAGATGGGCATGGCAGCCGTGAGTTTCTGCTTCTGGATGCATCTTCCTTCCCGACCATCTTAGAGGGAGAAGGATCTTCACTGTCAAGGCTGACCCTTCCAGTGGGCATCTGTGTCCTTCAGGATTGCATTCTTTCCATTTTTCCTTCTGTCCTGCTCTCACTTCAACATTCTCCCTTCCCACTGCCCCTCCTTTGCCTTTATACGTATTTCCCAAAAGAATAAAAATGGGTAAACCTTTCCTAGGGTTTCCCAGGTGGCTCATGGTAAGGAACCTGCCTGCCAACCAATACAGGAGACATAAGAGAGCTGGGTTTGATTTCTGGGTTGGGAAGATCCCCTGGAGGAGGGCATGGCAACCCACTCCAGTATTCTTGCCTGGAGAATCCCATGGATAGAGGAACCTGGTGGGCTACAATCCATGGGGTCACAAAGAGTCAGACAGGGCTGCAGCAACTTAGCAGGCATGCATGCAGGGATCCCTGCTAATATCAGAACACTGGCCCTCTCTTTCCCTGGAAACCAGCTTCAGCAGTGGGCATGCTTCCTCTGGATGCTGGCCACAGTCGTGTAGTTGGTTTCTTGGTTTCCACCTATGTGGCCTCCTCTCTGTTCTCCACACATCAGCATTAGTGACTCCCTTTAAACAGAAATCCATTATGCCAATTTCTGGTGTAAAATACTCCAGTGTGTTCCAGTTACTCAGATTGAAAGCGAAGCTCCTTACCACGTTGTGCTGGACCCGTTTCCCATGGAAGGTCTGGGCTGTGCTTCGGGCTGCGCTCACTCTGCACAGCTTCGGTCTTGTTTGTCCCCCCTCCCCCCGGGTCACCCCAAGCTGCTCTGTCACAACAGCCTGAGCTCTTCACACTGCAGAGGCCCCTTCATCAAAGTCTTCTTGGGGTGGCTCCCGCCAGTCTTGTAGAAACCTGCTTCTTTCTTTTATGCTTCACATAATATGTGACTAGTACAGCTGTTTAGCTTCTTTCTCTTCCAATAACATGTAAGCTCTGTGAGAGCAGCAATTGTTCAGTTTATTCTTGTATTGGGCTTTACCTGGTGGCTCAGTGGTAAAGAATCCGCCTGCCGATGCAGGAAACACAGGTTCGATCCCTCAGAGGTCAGGAAGGTCCCCTGGAGAAGGAAATGGCGGCTCACTCCAGTATTCTTGCCTGGAGAATCCCATGGACAGAGGAGCCCTGTGGGCTATAGTGCATGGGATCACAAAAGAGTCGGACACAACTTTGCAACTACACAACAAGTCTTGCATCCCCTGCACCTGCTCAGCAGGGTCTCTGGTATATTAAACACTTTCCTTGGATCCTGCATCATGGAGGTCTCAGCCAGCTGTGCCAATGGCTAAGAACGAGAGAGATTATTCTACAAGACAAGTCTCCCCACACCAAGCTGTTCTCTGTGATATTAGCTGGGAGTCCTACAATTTTACTCGATTCTGACACTACCTGCCTGGACAGAGCATGAGATCCCTCAGGTTAAGGGTTCAGTCCCACAAAACTGCCCTTTGCAACTCTAGGTTATCACCTGTGCTTCTGACCAATTGGCTGGAGATCAGAGATTCCGATGAGTCCCCTCCCTGGGTTTGGTTAATTTGCTAGAGCAGCTCACAGAACTCAGGGAAGCACTTTATCCATTTGTTATAGGATGCAGTGATGCAGGTCACTCTTTGTGACCCCATGGACTATAGTCCAGGCTCCTCGGTCCATGGGATTTTTCAGGCAAGAATCCTGGAATGGGTTGCCATTTCCTTTTCCAGGGAATCTTCCTGACGTAGGGATCAAACTTGTGTTTCCTGCACTGCAAGTGGGTTCTTTACTGCTGAGCCACCAGGGAAGCCCAGGATTGTAACAAAGGATACGAATAAACAGCCAGATGAAGAGAGCTGGAGGGTGAGGTCTGGGCAGCTCCCGGCCCTGGAGCCTCTGTCACCGTCTCCATGCATGGCTGTGTTTGCCAGCCTGGAGCCTCATCCACGCCCATACTCTTGGGCTTCTCTGCAGGCTTTCTCGTGTAGGCATGGTCGAGTATTAACTTCACTTGCAGTCCCTTCTCCTTCTGTGGAGGGTGGAAGAGGGGTTGGAGCTGAGAATTCCAAGCTTCAAATCCTGGCTTGGTCTTTCTGGTGACCAGTGCCCATTTAGGAGCTCACTCAGAGTTACGCCATCAGTGAAAATGATGCCCCTATTTCTCTTATAATTTAGGAACTTACAAGGATTTTATAAACCCTGTGTCAGAAACTCAGGGGGTGGAGGCTATCAAAGCTCTTTTCAATAGTCTCACGACCTGAAACATGGGATTTCCCTGGGTGTTGAGTCTGCTGGTCTCTGGACTAGAACTATCATCATCAGGATTACCAGGAACTTCCTAGTGACAAGCTTTTCACGGTTCCCTTGACTATTTAGCTTTATCTGATGCAACTGACAACTCTTGGGGGGGGGGGGGGGGGGGGGGGGGGGGGAACGGGGGGTGATTTTTGTCCCCCAGTTGTTAGCTGGTAACGTCTAGAGATACTAGAGACACTGTTGCTTTCATAAATAGGGAGGGATCACTGGAGTCTAGTGGGGAGAGATCAGGGCCCCCTGCTTCACAGAGAATTATCCAGCCCAGCATGTCAGTGTGGTGTGCCAAGGTGCTGAGTTTATCTTTCGTTTGTAACTGCCTGATGGTTTCAAAAGATGCTCTTGTGTCATTTGCTGTCTCATCGTCTTCCAGGTAACCCCTAAATATTATATTTTTACAAGATTCGGTCCTGTACTTTGTCCTCTACTTATATTCTCTCCATTGGCAATCAAATACACTTCCATGTTTTAAAATACCATTAATATGACGATTGTCATAGCTTTAAACGCCGGGTGGCCTCCAGACTCACATATCTAATTACTTACCTGACATTAACACTTGAATCATATGTACAAAACATAATTTAAATTGCTTCAAACCTGTTTCTTGCACCAAACCAACTTTGAATTGCACCAAACCTGTTTCTTCTATACTTTTCCACTTCTCTATAAAGAACCCCATAACTTACTCAGTACATAGAGCTCTAGCCATCATGCTTGCTTCTTCTCATTCTACAACCCCCTACAGTTTATACATTAACAAGTAATATCAACTTCAATTATAAGATATTTCCTGATCTAATTGAATTTTTTCTAGCTTCCCAGCTGCTCATATGAGGCACCATTAATACCGCTTCTTTTTCTATTTCATTAAATGTTACTTCTAAATGATCACTCTGCTTCTGCTCTTTGCAACCTATAACCTATATAGAATCTCTAAGGATTATTTCAAAAACAAATCACATTAGCTTCCAGTGACTTATTCTGCATTTAGTAGAAAGACTCCATCTCTTTACCCTGGCACATATATCCTGAATTATGGGGCTACTGCCCACCCCTCTCACTGCATTCGTTGCATCAGTAATTGTTGGACGGATGGCAAGAATAGCTCCAAGTATTATCCTCCCCAATTTATGACTATTTTGCAAAGTGACTTTGAAGCTTCTCCCGTTGAAACATGGAGTTGATTTCTCTCCCTCATGAATCTGTGTTTGATTAAAGTGAAAGTTATGGTGCATTATCCATTCCAGGCACCAGGAGGCCTGCCGTGCTTCTGCTCGCGTCTCGAGTCACTGTCCAGACCCCACGAGAGCCGCCTGCTGGAGGACGAGGGAGCCTGTGGAGCAGAGACTTGTTATCGCAGTTGAGGCAGTCTAGGATCAAGAAGCCCCCAACAGACTCAGCAGTAGACCACTGATGCATTTGTGCGTCCAACTGAGGCTAGAAATAAAGTCCATCTCAACTTGCTGAAGTTGCTGACTCATTAATCATGAGCTACGTTAATAGTTACAGGTTTAAAGGATTAAAATTTGGGGGTGGTTTGATATATAGCAACACCAGCTTTCTTTCTGTTCTTCTGATCAGCAAAACTGGTTCCCCCATTTGGATGGTTGTACTTGCTGTTTCCTTTGCTTGGAATATTTGTTAAATGAAAAAAAAATGTGTAAGTGAATGCACGAGGCAAATGTGTGGCAGAAATACAAGAGTAACGACCTTCTTATGGAAACTGTGCTAGGGGACAAAATGTTTCCTACGAACTTTTCCAAACTTTTGTCTTAACATTTAAACATCAAAGGAGGGAAAATATATTAAGGAAACATTGAATTTTAATAATCATATGTGCTTAGTCATTCAGTCGTGTCCAGTTGTTTGCAACTTCATGGACTGTAGCCCGCCAGGCTCCTCTGTCCATGGGGATTCTCCAGGCAAGAATATTGGAGTGGGTTGCCATGCCCTCCTCCAGAGAATCTTTCTAACACAGGGATCAAACCCAGGTCTCCCACATTGCAGGTGGATTCTTTACCATCTGAGCCATCAGGGAAACTCCTAGTAATCATAGCAAGTTTATTGAATGATCTGAGCTCTGAGTAGTGAATAAGGAAGAAACTTTTTTTTTCTGACTGGGCCCATGGCTTGCTGGTTCTCAGGGGTTGAGCCTGGGCCACAGAAGTGAAAGCCTGGAATGCCAGCCTCTAGGCAACCAGAGAACTCCCCAGAAGCAACTTTTTCTGACTCAGGCTGAATGACGCTCCCCCTAAGAACAAAGACTGACCAACACTCAGTCAGTTTCAGATGCTGATAGAATTTCATGCACAGAAAAGATGTGGGGATTTAAATCAAAACTTCAGTTTGTCATTCAATATTTTAATTTAATTTATTTTTCAAATTAATTTTTATCAGAGTATAGTTGCTTTACAATGTTGTGTTACACTCTACTGTGCAGCAAAGTGTATCAGCGGTGTGAATACATATCCCCACTTTCCTGGGTTTCCTTCTTATTGGGATCACCAAAGTGTGCTGAGTAGAGTTCCCTATACAGTAGGTTCTCATTGGTTATCTGTTTACATAGTGGTGCATCCATGTCAGTCCCAGTCTCCCAGTTCTTCCCAATCCCCCTTCCCCCCGTTGGTGTCCACACTTTTGTTCTCTGCATCTGTGTCTCTCTGTCTGCTTTGCAGACAGTGTCATCTGTATCATTTTTGTAGATTCCACAGATATGCATTATTATCTGATACTTGTTTTTCTCTTTCTGACTCCCTTCACTCTGTATGACCGTCTAACTCTTTTTGCCACAGGTCTTGCAGCCTGGCCCCAAAGCCTATGTGAGGAAGAAGGTGTGGTTTGGTTTCTCCTCTTTGGTCCTTTTCTTCTCTTAGCCCTGGTCTTCTGGCACGTCCAGGGTGAGCAGAGAGAGGAGTTGCAGGAATGTGAAGGTCTTGCTTGACAGGTGTCTTTGAAACTGGTACTAATGTTTCTGTTGTGAAAATGCAGATGCTTGGGCCTCCCTGATAGCTCAGTTGGTAAAGAATCCACCTACAAGGCAGGAGACCCCAGTTCAGTTCCTGGGTTGGGAAGATCCCCTGGAGAAGGGAAAGGCTACCCACTCCAGTGTTCTGGCCTGGAGAATTCCACGGACTGTGGAGTCCTTGGGGTTGCCAAGAGTCGGACGTGACAGAGCGACTTTTTCACTTTCAGTCTGGGGGCAAACCTCATGCAGCCTCTTTCCATTGATGTCACTTCCCCCTGATGAGCTGTTTCTTGGGATGGGCTACTTTCCATGGTGACCACTTTGGCCTGTGGGGAGCACTAGGCAGGCCCCTTCTCCATGTGGCTATCATTTCTCACTCGTCTCTCACAGATAACTACAGCCAGGCTCTTGCCTTTGAACTTTTTGTTAGATAAAAGTCAGTTACTGAGTCTCTATGTCTCTAGCCCATTGGGCTCCTTCTCCATGAAATTTTCCAGACAAGAATACTGGAGTGGGTTGCCTTTCCTTTCTCCAGGGGATCTTCCCAACTCAGGGATCAGACTTAGGTCTCCTGAGTTACAGGAAGATTCTTTACTGTCTGAGCTACCAGGGAAGCCTAAATGTCAGGCTTTCCTTTACCTGGCTGGAATTAGAGGACTTCCCTGGTGGCTCAGATGGTAAAGCATCTGCCTACAATGCAGGAGACCCGGGTTCAATCCCTGGGTCAGGAAGATCCACTGAGGAAGGAAATGGCAATCCACTCCAGTACTCTTGGCTGGAAAATCCAATGGATGGAGGAGCGTGGTAGGCTACAGTCCAAGGGAGTACTAATCTCCCTTGCTGATTAGTCTCCTCGACGTACCTGGGGGAGAGCTTCAAGGAGCTTTTGTAGCCTTGTGAGTGATTGGTTTGTATCTGCTAGTGTATCTCTTTAGAACATGGAGGTCGTTGACAACTATAAAACTCAGCAGAAACCCTGACTGGAAAAGCCTAATTTAACATGTCCAATAATTTAATTCCTTAAAAGGTAGCTTAGATCTGATTGCTGAGCAAATCAGTGTTTGGAGAGTGGATAGGCTGACCAGAACATGGCTGACTCAGGCAGGGTCTTAATGTGAAGTTCCCAGAAGGTGGGAAAGGGACCGTCCACTGGTGTGAACAAGGCAAAGAACGCTTGTAACAGGACACCACGTGGTGAAAATACGCAGAGAAAATACCACCAGTGTAGCTTTCCCAGCAATGGTCTGTGATGCTGTTCTCGTGTTATAGATGAAGAAATTTGCACTTGTTATATTACTGTTACTGTTTTCTAGGCAGAGGAGAGGACAAATATTTAGGCTGGAAACTGATGAAAATATTATCACCTAGTCAATAGGTATTTTGTTTTCTGTGTTCAATTTGATAATTTTAATTCCACTGCTTTGTTCATTATCTGCATGCTAATGAGTAAAACGATACTTAACTTTAATGTCCCATGACTCTTAAACTTCCATGTTTAATTTCACATTGAATTCTCATTCTCATCTACTAGGTGACAGTATTGATAAGAATTGAGCACTCTAGTTGATTTCCATTCTGACATCATTAAGATTTTACTAGCCTGGGTCATTAAAAATGAGAATTCACAGGACTATCCAGATCTGCTCTCTGTTTCTTCCAAACCTCAGCCAGATTCTTCTAGAATGACCCCGCTCTTGTCAAGCCTACAATCTTCTGTGTTCATCTGCTTCTACAGTGTTAATCTGTGGTATCTAGACTGTGTGAACGAATATTCATTCTGAGAGAGGCAAAACCACTCTGTGTGAGATTCCGGGGGAAGCCAGCCATGCACTCTGTCTGCATGCATTCAGAGGATGTAAGAATAGCTGTCGAGTACTTTTTTGTCTATGTAAGAGATAAGACACTTTTTTCTCACCCTCCAATTTGTCACTGCCCATTGGAATGTTTATCCAGTGTCAGGGAAACAACCCAAGCATCTATTTTCTGCTTTAATAGCCTGCCAGACACAGACGCCCGAGTAGCTTTTGTTCTGAAAGATGTCCCCACGTTTATTACCTTTACTGTTTGCTGATCATATATTACTCAACATAACAGACTTGACTGGGTTCTTAAAATATATGACACGACACGATAAGGGTTTAGGTTTCAGATAATTTTGACTGAATGGCGTTGGATTCTGGCGCTGCTGAACCAGATTGCAGCTTTTCCTGATGGGAGAAACATGAATACATTACAGTCACGCGATCAGCCTTTCGTATCCAAGCTAATGGGATGCAGAATTTAGACAGACAATAATCACAGCAGCCCTGTCAGCGTTCCTATCAGAGACACAGCTGCGCTAACATGCTGCCGCCCCTCTCTTCCAAAACCTGTCTACATGTAAGGTGTCAAAGGGTCACGTTTGCTTACAGCTGTGATTTTCTGAGATCCTTCATCAGGATAACCAGCTTCTGGGTGATGCCATCTGTCTTCATTTATCTCTGCAGAATGTCCAGTTCAGAAAAATGAAATGTCTGTATGAGTTAAGGTCTTAGAATATTGGAAGCCACGCTGAAATCTCTATCAATTAGTTAATTTTTCCCCCCATACCTTTGTCTCATCGACTGTAATACACTGAGCATTAAATGCACACTGATACAGCAACAGTGGAAGGTAAAGGCACTGGACACATTTTAGGGTTAGGAATAAGACAGAAATGAATTTTATGGGCCAGTTATTAATATTTCTCACCTGTGCATGCATGCTCAGCTGCTCAGTTGTGTCCCACTCTTTGTAACTCTTTGGACTGCAGCCGGACAGGCTCCTCTGTCCATGGGGTTTTTCAAGCAAGAACACTGGAGGGGGCTGCCATCTCCTCCCACAGGGGGTCTTCCCGACTCAGGGTCCGAGTCCAGTGTCTTCTGTGCCTCTAGCATTGCAAGCGGATTCTTTACTGTTGAGCCGTCCGGGAAGCCTACTTCCCATCTGTACAATGTGCAAGAAAAAAAAAAAAAAGCAGCAAATGCATCTTGACTAAACCACCGTTTGCCAGCTGTAGATACAAAGGTCAGGATGTCAAGGGAAGGAGTGAAAGCCAGTTGGTCTCAGCTGCGTGACACAGCTGTCATGATTTTTTCCTCAAGGCGAAGATGCCAAAGGTGAATGCTAAAATTGAAGTGGCATCAAGAACATCAGGTCCCCGAAATAGAACTACTTGGACTAGAAAGTGACCTGGCCACAGAACAAATGCTCCCTCTCTCGTGAGTGTTTCAGGCGGCCTTAAAAGAATTTTCTATCGCGTGTACTGACTCAAGCAATTGCAACGTTCACCAGCTACTAAGCCTCCCTCACCCTGAACTGTTGCCCTGCATGTAATAATTTTGACTCAGTGTTTTCATATCCTATTTGCTTAACCCCACAGTCTCCATTGTTTTCAAGAGCACATTTGGGATTGGATTTCCCCACATTTTTTTCCAGACGAAGTTAGGTCAGTTGGAGAGAACTTTGAACTAGGTGATCTTGTGTACTTCCTCTTCTTGCTGTTGTTCAGTTGCTCAGTCGTGTCCGACTCTTTGCAACCGCATGGACAGCAGCAGACCAGGCTCCTCTGCCCTCTGCTATCTCCCAGAGTTTGCTCAAACTCATATCCGCTGAGTTGTTGATGCCATTCAACCATCTCATCTTCTGTTGTCCCCTTCTCCTCCTGCCTTCAATCTTTCCTAGCATCAGGGTCTTTTCCAATGAGCTGGCTCTTCCCATCAGGTAGCCAAAGTATTGGAGCTTCAGCTTCAATATCAGTTCTTTCAGTGAATAATCAGGGTTGATTTCCTTTAAGGTTGACTGGTTAACATCTCCTTGCAGTCCAAAGGACTCTTAAAAGTCTTTTCCAACACCACAGTTCAAAAGCATCAATTCTTCAGTGTTCACCCTTCTTTAAGGTCCAACTCTCACATCCATACACGACTACTGGAAAAACCGTAGCTTTGACTAGATAGAACTTTGTTAGCAAAATAATGGCTCTGCTTTTTAATATGCTGTCTTTGCTTGTCATAGCTTTTCTTCCAAGGAGCACGCCTCTTTAAATCTCGTGACAGCAGTGACTTTGGAGCCCAAGAAAATCAAGTCTGTCATGCATTTCTTCGCCTTCTGGGTGAAATCTCTGCACAACTGCTCTTGAGTTGGGCAAGCACATGACCCTGCTTCTCTGAAACACCCTGAATCACAGACGTGGGGCTGGGCTGGGCTGAGAGCAAACGGAGGCCTGTTTCTCTCTGTCTGCTGGGCATGAGGCTGAGAGTCTGCCCTGTGAGTGAGAACCAGGTAAAGAAGAGAGTCCCAGATCCCTCTGCTGTCACTGCCTAGAAAAAGTCCTCCACAACAGACCTGGGGCTTTGGTGAAGAAATGCTGGTGGCTTTCCCTTCCTGGGGGGGCACCTTAGCCATCCACCGGGAGCTAGCGGGGATTGGGAGGCAGAGGGTGGGAGTCTTTTCTGTCTCCAGACGCTGTGGTGCTTCTGTCGCTATGGGGGAAGAAAGGAGCAGAGGAGAGGGCATCATGGTTCAAATGCTAAGGACTGTTCCTGTCCTTATTTAGATTTCATAGTTTTTTTTTTTTTTTTTTGACCGAATGTGTATTTGCTATATAGACTTAGGACACTTTACAGAGATTTAAATTTTTTTTAAAGAAAAATTTCACAGTTTATGTTCATTTCACAGGAGACTGGGTCCTTGTGTACACTACCGAGTTAGCCTCATGTATAGTTTATATTTTACTTTTTTTAAATGATTTTTTTCAAGTCATTATTGAATTTGTTACAGTATTGCCTCTGTTGTTTATGTTCTAGTTTTTTGGCCGTGAGGCATGTGGGATCTCAGCTCCCGACCAAGGATTGAACCCATACTCTCTGTATCAGAAGGTGAATGAGCTGTCAGGGAAGTCCTCTCAAGTAAGACTTTAAAATAAACCTTATTAACACATAATTTTCTTACAATAAAAGGGCCTATTTTCAGTGCACCATTTGATGGCTTTGACAAGTTGATACACCTACGTATCTACCAATACCATCAATAAGTAAAGCATTTCTGTCTCAACGAAAGATTCCCTTTACCTCTTCCCAGGCAACTCCCTAGCCTTCATCTGCTTCCTGCCATGACAGATTTTTCTTTTCTAGAGTTTTCAGTATACAGAGTTATACAATATACACACTTTTACGTCTGGGTTCTTTTATTCATCACTGTTAAGTTTGAGGTTTATTCACTATATACCTTGCATTAACAGTTCCTTCCTTTTTATTGCTAAAGTGTATTCCATGGTATCAATGCACTACAACTTGTTTATCCATTCACTTGATGGACATTTGGGTTGTTTTGAGTCTTGGTGAGTTTGAATAAAGATATTGTAAGCATTCTTTGTGCAGACACGTTTCCATGTCTCCTAGGTAAATGCCAAGAGTGGCTTTGCCTCCCGAAGTGACTGTACCAAATTGCACTTGTGGAAGAAATGGATCAAGTTTCCTATTGCTCCACATCCTCAGGAACACTTGGAATTGTTTACAGATCTGAGTCATTCTTGCAGGTCTATAGCAGTATTAAATTGTAGTTTTAAGTTAGATTTACATAATAGCTGATGATGTTGAGCATCTTTTCATGTGCTTATTTGCCCTCTTTACATATGAATACCCTTCTTTCGTGAAGTGACCTAAATTGGAAGGAAATCCAAAAAACAGAGGATGTATGTACAGGTATATCCGATTCACTTTGCTGTACTGTGGAAACTAACCGACGCTGTAAAGCAACTCTACTCCAATAAAGTGAAGCAAAGTCTTAAAGTGTTAGTCGCTCAGTCGTGTCTGACTCTTGGCGACCCTGTAGACTGTAGCCTGCCAGGCTCTTCAAGAGAATTCTGTGGAATTCTCCAGGCAAGAACACTGGAGTAGGTTGCATTCCCTTTTCCAGAGTATTTTCTGGACCCAGGAGTTGAACTTGGGTCTCCTGCATTGTAGGCAGATTCTTTACCATCTGAGCCACCATGGAAGTCAGTCCAATAGAGATTAATTAAAAAAAAAAAAATGGAACTGCTCGAGGGCTAATGTCAGGTGAGAACTCAGATTCTAATAATTAGGCTTCCCTGGTGGCTCAGTGGTAAATGATTTGTCTGCCGATGCAGGGGATGCAGATTTGATCCCTGGGTTGGGAAGATCCCTTGGAGGAGGGCAACCCACTCCAGTATTCTTGCCTGGAGAATCCCATGGGTAGGCTATGGTCCGTGGGGTCACAAAGAGTCGGACACGACTGAATGAATAAACCACCACCAATAAAGAATTACCCTCTAGGCAGTGCAACGTACAGAGTCCTCAGTGCTATCTTTACAGGAGTTGCTATTATTCTCCCTCTGGTCCTCCAAGTGGAGGGTGCTTCGTTATAGAAACACTGCCTCTCTCCACCCCGTCCGTCCTTCCCTCTGTGAGTTGGTGCAAAGCGAACCTGGCCTGAATAGCGCAGCTGCTGCTCCTTCTCCTCGAGAGGGCAGTGTCTGCAGGGATGCAGACTTCTCTTCACTCTGAGTTATCACCTGTCACAGGGGAAGCCCTGCCGTGGTCAGAAATAATGGGAAATGATGCCCGCTACGATGCCCACTATGCCTGTGGCTGCTTCTGTGATTAAGTTCAAGAAATCCTACTGCCTGAAAACTCTTTAATACTCGTTGGTTAGTCGAGAAATACTGTGTTGGATTTGCACCTTATTTGCTATTTCTTAATTGACTTGGCTCTCCCACAGGGAAGAGATGTTTGTTTACTTACTGAAACCCCTAGAAATGCAATAGTTTTCACAGTTATTTATTTTAAAGATAATCAATGTAAGCTGGCATAAAAAAGCACAACTTAGGAAGTGGTTCTATAGTGCGTAGATGTGATGTTGTTACCATATTTTGCTGGATGTTCTAGATCTAGAAACGTGGTTTAGAATACCCAGAAGAGAGTAGATGGTCTGCATGACCTTGAGTTTGCTTTGTTTGCTGGAAGATAGTCGCCAGAGCTGCTTGTTTGGGAATCAGGTTATCATTTTTGCAGTTTTACTTCTGCCTCTTGATTACGATTTTGCCAAGTCCAATAAAATCTCGGGAACTCATGCCTCTGAGTCTCAAAGGTTCTGCTTCCCAAACCTGCAGCTCATCACACTTACTCGAGCGCTTGTCCTGTGTCATGACCCCACAATTCTGGGCCAGAAAGTCCTGTGTGCACTACTGGAGTCTGGGTTCGGTCAGCAGCTTGGGAAGTGAAGGTCTTCTCCACTCTGAGAGCCCATGACTCTCTGGACTTTGCAATTGCTGGATAACATTTTCTGTCTCATCCTTAATGCGTCACCAGTCACACCATTCTCAACGTCACGTGTATGTTTTTATGTAAAATGTTTTCTCGGTTTAGTGGTGATACAGTGCCAGCAGCAGGCTGCATGCAGTGGAGCGTGGCGTCGTTTCTTATCATCACTTGAATCTGAAGACCCCAGAGGCAGCAGAGCCCGCAGACCCGTCCCTTTTGCGCAGTGCCTGAGGCAACACGCAACCCAGAGTTTTACCCGCTAGTTGACAGGTCTGGGTTGCTGTGAACATGGCCCCACTCGATTCACTTCAGATCAGTTGTTACTCATCTGTGCCTGGTGCTTCGTGAAGGAGCAAAAGCTGCCCTCAGCTCGGAGCCTGGGGCCACCCGGTGAAGCTCCAACAAGGCGTCCTGTCAGCCGGGTGCTCGTAGGCACGAATAAGGAATCTTTTCGACAAAGTATCTTGTCAATCTGCAGCTCGCGAATTTGCATAAATAGGATTTTTGATGTGATGCCTCAGAGCAGCCCCACATTTGCCTTGTCAGTGTGACTTGCTAATCTGCAGAGAACTCTCAGGATATTAATAATGGCGCAGTGGGCCAAGCTTATTTCTAAACCAATGAGGCAGAGCTTATGGAAATGGCACGGTACAGGGTGGGGAGTATGGAAAAGAGAGAAGAAAAGGGATTCACTGCTTTTTTTTTTTTTTTGTCTATAAAAGGACCAGAGATAGATTATTAATCATTTGTTGTCAGCTTCCAGACCCACGCACAAGGTTACGGTTTGAACCACACATGATTTAGAGGGAAAATGGACTGGGAAGTTTATCTACTCAAATCTCTTCACTGCAAAAATGAGGAATGTGCTCTTCAGAGATGTGAAGTGATTTTTCCAAAATGACACAGCTAGCCAATAATAGATACAAAAATACAGGATCATTTACATCGTGAAAATAGTAACAGGATACATTTCTCCTGTCAATTTCCAACTCTCTCTGTGAAAGGACTACTTTTTTTCATTTCTCAGCTGTCATAAGTGCATATTATCTGATGGTTTTCTAATTTAAGCATCAAATGCATTACCTTCTTGTAAATCATTTCCTCGGCAACTTAGGAAAAGTGATACTCATGCCAGTGACTCAGTGGGTTTCTGAGACAGAGCAAAGATTGCTGACATGAAACCACAAGCAACTCAAAGACAATAAAAGTTGTGATATGGAGGAGAAGCTCAAAGTTCTTCCAAATATGCACTTCTGGAAGGATACTGGGATTATCCATTGTTCAACAGGGTACATTAGGAGAAAAAGACTCTGTGTGATGCTAAGTCTGAACTCTGGAGCACTCACTTTGTGCAATGGCCAGCACAATCTTTAGGTGGCTTAAAATAGGTAATCAGTTCAGTTCAGTCGCTCAGTCGTGTCCGACTCTTTGCAACCCCACGAACCACAGCACGCCAGGCCTCCCTGTCCATCACCAACTCCCGGAGTTTAATACGTGCTGAGGCTTCAACATATTATAGCGCATGCATGCTCAGTTGCTAAGTGGTGTTAGATTCCGTGACCCCATGGACTGTAGTCCGTCAGGCTTCTCTGTCCATGGCATTTCCCAGGCAAGAATACTGGAGTGGGTTGCCATTTCCTCCTTCCCAGCCCAGGGGTCAACCCCACTTCTGCATCTTCGGCACTGGCAGACAGATTCTTTACCACTGAGAAGCCTAAGAAGCCCTCCAACCTATTATATAGACACTGCTAATTAAAGATAGAATCTCTGGAGACCAGATTAGTCATTACAGAAAATAGCAGGGCTCAGAGATACATGTTCTTGTTGCCTGTTTTTTTTTTTTTTTCTCTTAAAGAGGTTGCTGGTGCACTGGGATGACCTGGATGGATGGTACGGGGAGGGAGGTAGGAGGGGGGTTCAGGATGGGGAACACGCGTACGCCTGTGGAGGATTCATGTTGATGTGTGGCAGAACCAATACAATATTGTAAAGTAATTAGCCTCCAATTAAAATAAATAAATTTAAATTTAAAAAAAGAGGTTGAAAGGGTTGAAACAGGCTGCACTGAAACAGATCATGTTGCTATCTTGCGATTCACAGTTTAGGGGTTTTTGCTCAGGGAAGAAGAAGCAGGGTATTGAGTGTGGGAGAGGATCTGAAGAAAGCCTGTGGCCCTCAAGCATTCAGTGTTAGCTTTTCGTTACAAGTTGGTGGGGAAGGGGGTGCTCACGGAGCACTGTTAGAGCTGCTGCACACTGGTGCTGCCTCCAAGATGAAGGAGGACAGCGACCTCTCCAGGTGGCGAGTGGGACGACGCCCTGTCTGTGACATTTTTGAAGGGAAAGTATATCTTCCTTCACCAACTCTTTGTCCTGACCTGTTAAGGCCTGTGTTAGATCATCAGTTTTATGGTAGGCTTGAGAGTAACAGGGCAGGACTTCAACAAGGAAAAGATTTCATAGCGCTCAAATGCATGGGCTCATTTACTCACTCATCATGTGTCCCTGTGTACTAAAAAGTGAAGACATCACTTTGATGACTAAGGTCCGTATAGTCAAGCTATGCTTTTTCCAGTAGTCTTGTACGGATGTGAGCGTTGGACCATGAAGAAGGCTGAGTGCTGAAGAACTGATGCTTTTGAACTGTGGTGCTGGAGAAGACTCTTGAGAGTCCCTTGGACTGCAAGGAGATCCAACCAGTCAATCCTGGAGGAAATCAGTCCTGAATATTCATTGGAAGGACTGATGCTGAAGCTGAAGCTCCAATACTTTGGCCACCTGATATGAACAGCCGACTCACTGGAAAAGACCCTGATGCTGGGAAAGATTGGGGGCAGGAAGTGAAGGGGGCGACAGAGGATGAGATGGCTGGATGGCATCGTTGATTCAGTGGACATGGACTCGGCCAGACTCTGGGAGACAGTGAGGGACAGGGAGGCCTGGCCTGCTGCAGTTCGTGAGGTCGCAAAGAGTTGGGCATGATTTAGTCAGTAAACAACAGAAGCAGATGGGAAGGGACTGAGTAGTGCTGAAGATCCTTCTAGCCCTCTGACTATTTGATCTACGAATTTATTTAGGAAATGAGAGCCATTCCTATGTGGCCCCACTAAGTGAAATAAGAAAAGTTCCGATATGCTTCTCCTTTCTAATAAATAGTGAAGTGAAAGTCGCTCAGTTGTGTCCAACTCTTTGTGACCCGATGGACTATATAGTCCATGGAATTCTCTAGACCAGAATACTGGAGTGGGTAGCCTTTCCCTTCTCCAGGGGATCTTCCAAACCCAGGGATCAAATCCAGGTCTCCCACATTGCAGGCGGATTCTTTACCAGCTGAACCACAAGGGAAGCCCAAGACTACTGGAGTGGGTAGCCTATCCCTTCTCCAGCAGATCTTCCTGACCCGGGAATTGAACCAGGGTCTCCTGCTTTGCAGGTGGATTCTTTACCAATTGAGCTATGAGGGAAGCCCTCTTCTAATAAATGAGGGATGCCAAAAGTGCCTGGTATTATTAATGCTCATGATGAAATAGATTGTACTTTTATAGACCGTGGTCTCTTTGTCTATGGCTGTGATAGCCCACTGAACATGCTGGAGCTTTGGTGGAACTCGAGTGGGATTCCTCTGAGCCAGAGGCTAGGACCAGGGCGCCCGTGCAGAGATGTGGGACACAGAATCCTAGGATGCGCAGACGACAGTCACTGTATGGTGTCGAGTCCTGGACAGAACAGACGGTGGGGCAGAGCAAGTGGGAAGTCCGTCAGCTGGGCACAGAAGGAATCTTGGACAGAGAGATCTAGAGGATCCGCAAGGGGTCCAAATTACGCTCCTCGGAAAACAGGCTTGGACTTGTGAGCTGAATCTGGATGAGGGTCATGGGAGTCATTCTTTCTGTTGGTCTCTCAGAGTACCTCTTCACCCTGTTCAAATAATTCCAGCCCGATTGGCATCCCGGCAGGATGCAAGATTCTCCCACATCACCGATATAGGGCAATTGCATCTAATGAGATGGAGGCCCATTGTAGGATAAGATTAGTGATTATGTAAGACTATATCCCATCCTCAGGCTGTAAGAGGCTTACGCAGTGGTGATCTGTGTAAATGTTATTAACTTCAACTAATTAGGACCCTTCTAAAATGAGAAATCTGGATTCCAGAAGCAGAGATGAGAACACTTGGACCAGTTTACTGAATTACAAAGCGGCTTACATTTGCCTGTGGCCGGTGCTTGCTTAAATCCTTAAGTAGGAAAGGCTTTAGCTGAGGATACTCTGTCTAGCCTGAATGGAGCAGCTGTTGACAAAAACCTTGAATTTGTTCACTGGGGTTGCTAGGATTTTGACTGTTGGACCATAACTGTTCAGATGCAGGCCACTCCATCCAGACCACTTAAAAAAGGCAAGAAGGCACACTTTCTCTTAGAACATTGAAGAAAGAAGAACATAAATTAAACACAATGCAGCCAGCCATCTGAATTAAGGATGGCAGAAGTGTTTCTTTCTGGATGTTGAAAGTGTTAGTTGCTCAGTCGTGTCTGACTCTTTGTGAGCCCATGGAATGTGGCCCATGAGGCTCCTCTGTCCATGGGATTTTCCAGACAAGAGTATTGGAGTGGGTAGCCATTTCATTCTCCAAGCGATCTTCCTGACCCAGGGATCAAACATGGGTCTCCTGCATTGCAGGTGAATTTTTTTTTTTTTACCATCTGAGCCACCAGGGAAGCTAGATAGATTCTCTGTAAGTTAGACGTTCAGTTCAGTTCAGTTCAATCACTCAATCGTGTCCGACTCTTTGTGACCCCATGAATCGCAGCACGCCAGGCCTCCCTGTCCATCACCAACTCTCTGAGCTCACTCAGACGCACGTCCATTGAGTCAGTGATGCCATCCAGCCATCTCATCCTCGGTCGTCCCCTTCTCCTCCTGCCCCCAATCTCTCCCAGCATCAGAGTTTTTTTTCCAATGAGTCAACTCTTTGCATGAGGTGGCCAAAGTACTGGAGTTTCAGCTTTAGCATCATCCCCTCCAAAGAAATCCCAGGGCTGATCTTCAGAATGGACTGGTTGGATCTCCTTGCAGTCCAAGGGACTCTCAAGAGTCTTCTCCAATACCACAGTTCAAAAGCATCAATTCTTCAGCACTCAGCTTTCTTCATAGTCCAACTCACATCCACACATGACCACTGGAAAAACCATATGCTTGACTAGACGGACCTTAGTCGGCAAAGTAATATCTCTGCTTTTGAATATACTATCTAGGTTGGTCATAACTTTTCTTCCAAGGAGTAAGCGTCTTTTAATTTCATGGCTGCAGTCACCACCTGCAGTGATTTTGGAGCCCCCAAAACAAAGTCTGACACTGTTTTCACTGTTTGCCCATCTATTTCCCATGAAGTGATGGGACTGGATGCCATGATCTTCATTTTCTGAATGTTGAGCTTTAAGTTAGACATTAGATGTGCCTAAATCCCCAGCTCCTGATAACAAGGTGGCAGGGGTGGTCCTGCTTTTCTTCAGGTTGTACCCACTTCGAGGGTGATGCTCACCTAGTGTCAAGCTGTCGTTTCTTCTTATCAAGCTCTGTCACCTTCTGGCTCTCAACCATCCATTGGTGCTTTCAACCATCCATTGGTTTTGCCTGATGAGTGGAAGGGCTGTGTTTCAGGCTTGCAGAACGTCCTCAGCCTTTGCTGAAGGACATATTCAAAATCCCTCTAATGTGTACGCTTCATTACTGGTTCTGGCCTCTGTGTAATGGAATACGTTTTGGAAAGGAGAGACAGCCCCGTGGGCACGCCCTGCGCTGCATTCTCGGCCTCAGGCAGCTGGGGTGCAGACAGGGCTCTTGTCCTGATTGGGCTTGTGGTCTGAGGAATGGCCTCTGCTTTGAAGTACTGTGATACTGCCTCAGTTCAGTTCAGTTCAGTCGCTCAGTCGTGTCCGACTCTTTGCGACCCCATGAATTGCAGCACGCCAGGCCTCCCTATCCATCATCAGCTCCCGGAGTTCACTCAGACTCACGTCCATCGAGTCCGTGATGCCATCCAGCCATCTCATCCTCGGTCATCCCCTTCTCCTCCTGCCCGCCATCCCTCCCAGCATCAGAGTCTTTTCCAATGAGTCAACTCTTCGCATGAGGTGGCCAAGTACTGGAGTTTCAGCTTTAGCATCATTCCCTCCGAAGAAATCCCAGGGCTGATCTCCTTCAGAAGGGACTGGTTGGATCTCCTTGCAGTCCAAGGGACTCTCAAGAGTCTTCTCCAACACCACCGTTCAAAAGCATCAATTCTTCGGCACTCAGCCTTCTTTATTAAGAAGAGTTGGCAAGAATACACAGAAGAACTGTACAAAAAAGATCTTCACGACCCGGATAATCACGATGGTGTGATCACTCATCTAGAGCCAGACATCCTGGAATGTGAAGCCCAGTGGGCCTTAGAAAGCATCACTACAAACAAAGCTAGTGGAGGTGATGGAATTCCAGATGAGCTGTTTCAAATCCTGAAAGATGATGCTGTGAAAGTGCTGCACTCAATATGCCAGAAAATTTGGAAAACTCAGCAGTGGCCACAGGACTGGAAAAGGTCAGTTTTCATTCCAATCCCAAAGAAAGGCAATGCCAAAGAATGCTCAAACTACAGAACAATTGCACTCATCTCACACGCTAGTAAAGTAATGCTCAAAATTCTCCAAGCCAGGCTTCAACAATATGTGAACCGTGAACTTCCAGATGTTCAAGCTGGTTTTAGAAAAGGCAGAGGAACCAGAGATCAAATTGCCAAAATCCGCTGGATCATGGAAAAACCGAGAGTTCCAGAAAAACATCTATTTCTGCTTTATTGACTATGCCAAAGCCTTTGACTGTGTGGATCACAATGAACTGTGGAAAATTCTGAAAGAGATGGGAATACCAGACCACCTGACCTGCCTCTTGAGAAACCTGTATGCAGGTCAGGAAGCAACAGTTAGAACTGGACATGGAACAGCAGACTGGTTCCAAATAGGAAAAGCAGTACGTCAAGGCTGTATATTGTCACCCTCCTTATTTAACTTATATGCAGAGTACATCATGAGAAATGCTGGACTGGAAGAAGCACAAGCTGGAACCAAGATTGCCAGGAGAAATGTCAATAACCTCAGATATGCAGATGACAGCACCCTTATGGCAGAAAGTGAAGAGGAACTAAAAAGCCTCTTGATGAAAGTGAAAGAGGAGAATGAAAAAGTTGGCTTAAAGCTCAACATTCAGAAAACGAAGATCATGGCATCCGGTCCCATCACTTCATGGGAAATAGATGGGGAAACAGTGGAAACAGTGTCAGACTTTATTTTGGGGGGGCTCCAAAATCACTGCAGATGGTGACTGCAGCCATGAAATAAAAGCCGCTTACTCCTTGGAAGAAAAGTTATGACCAACCTAGATAGCATATTCAAAAGCAGAGACATTACTTTGCTGACTAAGGTCCGTCTAGTCAAGGCTATGGTTTTTCCAGATGCTGCCTAGGTAACCACATTAAATCCTTCCCACCAGAAATCCTGCTTTGCCTCCAGCTAGTACAGGCACACATATATACTGTGAGCACACACACTGTAGGCTCGGGTTAGCGACATGCACACTGGGGTGTCGTCAGCCTGTTTGCTTAGAAATCTAGACTAGTGGCTCAGAACTCCAGCGCCGGGGTCACGTTCCTTGTGTCTGAAGCTTGAAGCTCCTCAGTGTTTGACCTGGAGTGAGTCGCTAACCTCTCTGAGTGTCTGTTTCCTTATCTTCGGCTTTCTGTGCGTCTGTCTATGTGTCTAGCTACCTAATCTATCCCCTGACTTCCATCTTTCTCTCTGGCTCTTGCATCTCTCTGTGTTCCTGTTGCCCGTTGATCATCTGCCCCTGTCAGTCTTCTCTCTCTCTGTCTCTCTCATTTCTGTGTGTCTGTCATGCCTACCCATCACCAGTCCAGCCAGTCATCTATGTAGCAGCTACGTCTATCTATCCCTCACAGGTTGTCATCACGATTAAACAAGTCATTTTATGCAAAGTGATTCGAACAGTGCCTGGACCATAGGAAATATTTAAGAAAAGTTAGCTTTTAAAGTTATCCAGCAACACCCTTAGAATCACCCATCTCATAATGGCCAGTGTTGCTCTGCTCTCTGTTCTTCCCTGCATATATGCCCTGCTGTGGTCCTTTTATCTTTAACTACTGTGTGTGGCTTGGTTCATCCAAGTCGCACTGAAAGGCAAGGAAGGAAGTTGGACATTTTTTACTTTTGACTAATAAATAGATCTAAATATTTAGCAAATTTCCAGCCAAAATCTTAAAAGCTTTTTATTTTAGCACTAGGATAGACTTTTACTGAAGTTCCTCCTAAAGAAGTGCATGACAATAAAGATATGTTTATAATTTAATGAGGTCACTTGCCATACAAGTGAGACATTGCATTAATGACCCAGGGTGGGTCATGGGAAGGACTCACAGACTCCCTGGGGTACACAGGACGCAGAACCGAAGACAAATAATGTGGCAAACAGGAGCGACTGCTCAAGGTCACGCTCACAGCGGCTTTCGGGGCAGCCACTTCCCTCCAGCTCCCCAGCCCTTTCTTACCTTCACGGGATGTGCTTTATGAACCACTGAGAAACATAACTCAACACAAAGGAGATCAATGAGGAAGGATAAACAAGTCAATACATTATAACAGTGTGTTCTAGGTACTTGTTTTTCTGGAGCAGTCATTTGTATTTTATGATAGAAGTGACCTTCAATTTTACTTCTTGGTAGCCCAGGGACTATTTTGATGGTAACATTGCAGTTAGATACCAAGAACACAGATTTCAGGGAAAACAGATTCCGGTTCTCTGTCAAATTTTGAAAACTGTGCTGTCCTTCATGACTCTAGAGGCAGAGATATTGGAGAAGAAGGATGAAAAAAAAAGAGAGAAACACCATATTTCCTGTTTTACCTTAATTTGTACTGAAAGTCCATAGGATATTTACTAAAGGATCTCTTTTTATTTGATTTTTAGATATTTTCTATTTTAATACAAGGCAGACATCTAATTATGAATTTTAACACCAGTATTTCTTCCAGTTTCTTTTTTTTACACAGCAATGTTTTGAGAGGTATACTTAAAAATGTCCTTTAGAGATATGCTTTTAAATATATGAATGTATCATCTTCAAATTGTTACTTATTGTTTGTGCTTGTTGTGTAAGGCACTCAATTTTGTCTTACAAGCCTGTTTCTGGGACAGGAAGTTCAATTGTCTATTTTCTCTGATTATAAACTAATATAGTGATATTCTGTGTTGCAACCTGCTGACTTGGCCTCTGCAAGCCCAGGTTCATTTAATCAGCTCCTTAGAGCTTTAGTTAAACGCCCTTCATCCTCCAGAATTGAGAATAAAAGGAATATTTCACAGCAGATGTCAAAGACAAGATCCCACCATGCAATGACTCCGGTATCACGCGTGTGAAGGTTGCAGTGAACAGCTCTTCACTTCCTTGGTCAGAAAACTCTAAGACTCCACAGCTACTTTGTTTCTAATGCTATCATTATATTACTTTCTCTCTATTATTTTTATTCTAATAACTAATTCTCAGCCAAACACACTTGTATATTTTAATAGTTAGGATACAATTTGCAAAGAAAAAAAAAAGGAAAGATACATTTGCAACAGAAAATGTGTTTTCTTTTCCTTTTTTTTGTGGATAAAGGCAGATGAGGACTGGAAAAGATTTTGTCAGCACAAATGCACTCTCTTTCTGCTCTTTATGAATTAGAAAGCTTCGTCAGTGATTGCTGTAAATTATAGCCTCCTAATCTTGCCACCTAGCAGGCGCATAATTACCAAGCCCTTATCTGTTGCCCACTAATTTTCCATTTGTAATGTCTCCTTTTGGAATGAGAGAAGAACTGCAAGAGATTCTAAAATAGGAAGAAGGATGATGAAAAAAACTTCTAATGTTCTGCCAAAGAAGAATAAAGCCACTCTCATTTCATTTCCACTTTGTCTTCTTGTCTGCACCACAGTCTGTCCTGAAGATTCCCATAGCAGCTGGGGTGTTTACTAACACAAACCGAGGCTGATGTTTCAAAGTCAAGTACAAGTTTGGCAGCAACACTAGACTTGATATAATAAAATAAAAGAAAGAAGATGTTCAGTCTTAAATGTTAATGGGAAGGTCTGTTGACCTCCTTCTTTCTTTGATGCTAATTATACGAGTAAACTCTTTAATTTTGCATGTATCTGTAAAGTATTATTAGTGTATATTTAATTATATGAATTGAACATTTATAGATGTTTTCTGTGTTAATTTCACAAAGCAAAACAGGATAAGTGAAGAACAAAAGTCATGTGATATTTAAATACAGTAAATATGGAAAAACCACTTTAGAATATTGAGACTTCAAGATGAGTTTGTGTTCTGAGCCAGCCTGATCAGAGGTAATGTAGGGTAATGGAAAAACACTGGGAAGAAATGCACTCGACTTTGGCTTCTTGCAAGTTTCTGACAGTTCTTAAACTGTCTCATTTTCTGCATTGGGAAAATGACTGTGTTGGGTTATTAGGTCTGATGATGTCAAAACTCTCCGGGTTCAAATATTCAAACACTACCTGATATTTGCATGTCCTTTGCTGTCACTAAAGTGTAGGGATTTTAAAAGCTGGATGAACAAGAGTCAAGGAATCACAGAGAACAATTGTTTAATTACGTCTGATGCCATACTTCGGATAAAGTCATAGTCTGCTTGGAAAACGTGCTAGGCACTTTCATTAGTTATTCTGTTAAAATAATTCTCCATTTAACAACCGAAGAAACTAAAAGAATTTAATTGAGTTTGTGAAGGTCACATAAGCAGAGACGGTCACACAAGCACTGAAGGGCAGCGCTGGAATATAACCTGAACTGCTGTCTCCCTAATCTCTGACTCTGCATAATATTAATATCTAGATTATGACAGCATCAGTTAATGCTGTACCATTGCTTGTTATGGGCTTTCTTGGTGGCTCAGACAGTAAAGAATCCTCCTGCAATACAAGAGATCTGAGTTCAATCCCTGGGTTGGGAAGATCCACTGGAGAAGGAAACAGCTACCCACTCCAGTATACTGGCCTGGAGAATTCCATGGACCGTATAGTCCATGGGGTGGCAAAGAGTCAGACATGACTGTCTTTCACACTAATGCTTTTTACACATAAACAGAAAGTAATATATGGTACAATTTGAAGAAATGTAGATGGGACAGCCAGTGATAATGATACTAGAGATTATCTTTTATACAATAATAATTTTGGAAACAAATATTTAAATCTAAGTCTGCCTGCATTATTCAGTTCAGTTCAGTTCAGTTCATTTCAGTCACTCAGTCATGTCTGACTCTTTGTGACCCCGTGAACTGCAGCACACCAGGCCTCCCTGTCCATCACCAACTCCCGGAGTTCACCCAAACCCATGTCCATTGAGTCGGTGATGCCATCCAACCATCTCAACCTCTGTCGTCTCCTTCTCCTCCTGCCCCCAATCCCTCCCAGCATCAGGATCTTTTCCAATGAGTCAGCTCTTCATATCAGGTGGCCAAAGTATTGGAGTTTCAGCTTCAACATCAGTCCTACTAATGAACACCCAGGACTGATCTCCTTTAGGATGGACTGGTTGGATCTCCTTGAAGTCCAAGGGACTCTCAAGAGTATTCTCCAACACCACAGTTCAAAAGCATCAATTCTTTGGCACTCAGCTTTCTTTATAGTCCAACTCTCACATCCATACATGACCACTGGAAACTAGATGGACCTTTGACTAGATGGACCTTTGTTGACAAAGTAATGTCTCTTCTTTTTAATATGCTGTCTAGGTAGCTTCTCACAATACATCAGTATAATGAATCAGTTCAGTTTCGTTGCTCAGTCGTGTCCAACTCTTTGGGACCCCATGGACTACAGCATGCCAGGCCTCCCTGTCCATCACTAACTCCCAGAGTCCACTCAAACTCATGTCCATTGAGTCAGTGATACAATCCCACCATCTCATCCTCTGTCTTTCCCTTCTCCCACCTTCAATCTTTCCCAGCATCAGGGACTTTTCAAAAGAGTCAGCTTTTCACATCAGGTGGCCAAAGTATTGGAGTTTCAGCTTCAACATCAGTCCTTCCAATGAATATTTAGGACTGATTTCTTTTAGGATGGACTGGTTGGATCTCCTTGCAGTCCAAGGGACTCTCAGGAGTCTTCTCCAACACCACAGTTCAAAAGCATCAGATCTTCGGCCTCAGCTTTCTTTATGGTTCAACTCTCACTTCCATACACGACCACTGGAAAAACCATACCCTTGACTAGACAGACATTTGTTGGCAAAGTAATGTGTCTCTGCTTTTGAATATGCTGTCTATGTTGGTCATAACTTTTCTTCCAAGGAGTAATTTTAATTTCATGGCTCCAATCACCATCTGCAGTGATTTGGAAGCCCCAAATAATAAAGGCTGCCACTGTTTCCACTGTTTCCCCATCTGTTTGCCATGAAGTGATGGGACCAGATGCCATGATCTTAGCTTTCTGAATGTTGAGCTTTAAGCCTACTTTTTCACTCTCCTCTTTCACTTTCATCAAAAGGCTTTTTAGCTCCTCTTCACTTTCTGCCATAAGGGTCGTGTCATCTGCATATCTGAGGTTACTGATATTTCTCCCAGCAATCTTGATTCCAGCTTGTGTTTCTTCCAGTCCAGCATTTCTCATGATGTACTCTGCATATAAGTTAAATAAGGAGGGTGACAATATACAGCCTTGACATACTACTTTTCCTATTTGGAACCAGTTGTTTTTCCATGTCCAATTCAAACTGTTGCTTCCTGGCCTGCATACAGATTTCTCAAGAGGCAGTTCAGGTGGTCTGGTATTCCCATCTCTTGAAGAATTTCCCACAGTTTATTGTGATCCACACAGTCAAAGGCTTTGGCATAGTCAAGAAAGCAGAAATAGATGTTTTTCTGGAACTCTCTTGCTTTTTCCATGATCCAGTGGATGTTGGCAATTTGATCTCTGGTTGCTAACTTTTCTAAAACCAGCTTGAACATCTGGAAGTTCACAGTTCACGTACTGCTGAAGCCTGGCTTGGAGAATTTTGAGCATTACTTTACTAGCATGTGAGATGAGTGCAATTGTTCGGTAGTTTGAGCATTCTTTGGCATTGCCTTTCTTTGGGATTGGAATGAAAACTGACTTTTTCCAGTTCTGTCGTCACCGCTGAGTTTTCCAAATTTGCTGGCATAGTGAGTGGAGCACTTTCACAGCATCTTCTTTCAGGATTTGAAACAGCTCAACTGGAATTCCGTCACCTCCACTTTTAGTGATGCTTCCTAAGGCCCACTTGACTTCACATTCCAGATGTCTGGCTGTAGGTGAGTGATCACACCATTGTGATTATCTGGATCGTGAAGATCTTTTTTTGTATAGTTCTGTGTATTCTTGCCACCTGTTCTTAATATCTTCTGCTTCTGTTAGGTCCCTACCATTTCTGTCCTTTATTGTGCCCATCTTTGCAGGAAATGTTCCTTCAGTATCTCCTGTTTTCTTAAAGAGATCTCTAGTCTTTCCCATTCTATTGTTTTCCTCCATTTCTTTGCACTGATTAATGAGGAAGGCTTTCTTATCTCTTTTTTCTATTCTGTGGAACTCTGCATTCAGATGGGTATATCTTTCCTTTTCTCCTTTGCTTTTTGCTTCTCTTCTTTTCACAGCTATTTGTAAGGACTCCTCAGACAGCCATTCTGCATTTTTGCATTTCTTTTTCTTGGGGATGATCTTGATCCCTGTATCCTGTGCAATGTCATGAGTGGACATTTATCAGTATAATGGATAAAAGAAATAAAATGGTTTTCCAAGTTCTGTACTCATCGGTCAGTATTTACAGACATGGCCAAAATCCCAGTATAATTAATAGATGGGTTCAGAGATAAGCGACAGTTATAAAAATGAGAAATGGAAGTTTTATAAGGGAAGCTAGAATAGGGATATCTTCCCATCCACTGATCACTGATACAGTGGATTTTTGTGACAAAATAAATATAGTGGTTTTAAAGTGAAAGAAAATAAGAGAGGTTTTTATTACTAGGAAAAAAGAAGAACAGTCATTGGGGTAGAAATTGCAGTTCCACTGTATATCAAGTAAGGTTCCAGAAAGAGATAATAAAGTCACGGGAAAGGGATTTTTCTGGACTTGAAAAAGAAGACACGAAACCTCAGTACACAAAAGGACAGTCTCAATAGTCATGAATAAAAACAAGTTTATTTATAGGCACAGTATAGGAAAATTGTGGACCATCAAATCTGAAGATAAATACCTAAACAGCTGTCAAAGATAATAGAATGTCTACAACAAATGACCATTGAAAAGCTTACTCTTCTGGGAAATGATCCTCATAGGAGGATGGATTGGGCAAGCTACTGTTTTAGGGGGATCATGGTTATGACCTGCATAAAAATCAGGAAAATATGAAAAAAAAGAAAAAGAAAACATGTTAGAAATGGAAAAAAAAATTGAGTGGCTTAGAGTGGATTAAATGAATTATAGTAAGAAACTTTGAAAAAATAAAAATGATAAAGAAGATGAAAATGAAATAAAAGTAAAAGGTTCAAAGGGAAAGTGGTTGTCTTGGAAGGCAGGAAAAATGGCCCCCAATAGATATAGAGTTGCTGAAGAACTAAAACTAAATAAAGGAAGCAAACCAATATTTAAAATAACAATCCAGGTAAAGTTTCTGGAAAAGTGAGGAAAGGCTTAAGTTTTTTTACTTAAAGGGGTCATTGTTTTCCCTGGAAAACTGACCTGAAATGGTTCAACTTGAAGGTAGCCTATTGAAAGTATTCATTGGACCTTCTGAAAAAAAGAAAAAAGTTGCTCATATGGTTAAATGCATCAGGCAAGCTTGAGACCAAGCAGGTCTCCAAGCACAGGCTTTAGGGCACCAGGGCTGAAGGTGTGGGGCTCAAGGAAGTGAGTGCACACGTGGGTTGTGACACACAGCCGTGAGCTTGGTCACCATGGAGTGAGGGGCTTCAGCAAAAGAAAAGAAAGAAAGAAGGAAAAGAAGAAAATCCACTGGCCAGTTCCCCAGAGAAAAAACGGGAGAAAGCACAAATACACAAGACATCTATTGATAGGAAGTTGAAAGAAGATAAAACATTTCTCACACTTCTATGGAAATATTGGAAAACCTCAGTGAAATGAACAATTTCTTAGGAAAACAAAATGCATCCAATTTAATCCCAGTAGAAATAGAAAGCTTCTATCCATTCCCATAGAAGAAATAGGAAAGTTTTCTAGACCATAGGAGTCTGTCACAGGAGAATTCCACTGAATCATTAGATGACCAGATAACCTCAAAGCTGAAAAAATATTGTAGAAAATGAACGAAAATTTCTAAAACCATTTTATGACTCAAGATTAACATTGACACAGATATACCAAAAATAAAATCTAGATCAGTGTTGCTTATGAACATTGTGCAAATACTAATTATAGTATTAGTAAGCAGGTTGAAACTGCCTTAAAAATAAGTATACCATGACTAAGTGGGATGTGTACTGTGAACGCAAATCAGACATAGTAGGAAATCTATTACTGTAACTCCTCATCTAATAAGTTCAAGAAGAAAGATATAAGTATCTCCAATTATGATTTAAAATTGTTTGGCAAAATTCAACATCTGCCATTAAAAACGTTTAAGAAAAAAGGTATAGGTGGATATTTTCTTAACATTGTAATATATCAGGTTGGACAAAAAGTTTGTTTGGTTTTTCTGGAGGATGTTATGGACAAAACCAAAAATAACTTTTTGGCCATCCCAATATAATAACTCAGTCTTAGCATCAGACTGTTAATGGAGAGACAAGAGATTTCCCCTTCATGGTCAGAAGCAAGAATATTAAGCAATTTATGTGAAGCCAGTGCAATTAAGAAAGAGAACAATTAGGGACACAAGACTTGGAAGGACAGTGAAACTGTTATTAACAGCTGATATGAAAGCTTGCTTGGAAAGCCCTAAAGAAATAATAATAAAACTAACTCAAATCGTAAAAGAATTCATCAGGGTAGTAGAATATAAATTTTACACACAAAAATCAATAGCCTTCATACACAGAAAAAAAAATAATTAGGGTATAATGGAGGAGAAAAACCCATTTATAACAGCAACAAAAAGATGACATACTTAGGAATAAGCTTAATAATTTAAATGGATGAAATTCATCTATTAAAAGACAAATATTCTCAGAATGGATTAAAGAAAGTCTAGCTACATGCTGTTTACAAGTGTTATCTATGTACCTAAAATGCAAGGCTATCGAAGGGTCTAAATGTAGAAAGGTAAAAAGATAAGGCAGGGAGTTACTATCTTAAAGAAAGCTAGATTAACTATATCTGAAAAAATTATAGAGAAAAGCATTAAGAAGAACAAAGAAGGAGATTGCTTAATAGTATAGATTATCATACTCAGTGACAAATTTACTTTCATAGCAGAGATTTTGAGAGAAAAAAATCGACAGATCGTTGCCTGTTGTGTATTCTGTCTCATTTAGTTCTCAGGATAATCCCATGTGTGTGTGCTGCATGCCAAGTCCCTTCAGTTGTGTCCAACTCTTTGCGAACCTGTGGACTGTAGCCCACCAGGCTCCTCTGTCCGTGGGAATCTCCAAGCAAGAGTAGTGGAGTGGGTTGCCGTGCCCTCCTCCAGGGGATCTTCCCAGCCCAGAGACTGAACCCACATCTCTTGTGTCTCCTGCATTGGCAGGTGGGTTCTTTATCACTGAGCCCCCTGGGAAACCCCGATAATCCTCTGTGTGTGTGTGCTACTGCTTCAGTCATGTCTGACTCTGTGGACCCTGTGGCCTGCAGCTCACCAGGCTCCTCTGTCCATGGGGATTCTATGAGGCGGATACAATTATCATTCACAGCTGAGGAAACCGGGAGCACAGACTGGCAGAGTGACTTGCTCAGGGGCACAGCGCAGGTACCTGATAGACCCAGGAATCAATATTTGGCCACTTGGCCCCAGAACCCGTGTGTTTATGCCCTGAAGACAGAAAGGGAGACCTCATGAAGGAGCCTAGGTTACTTTACTTGCATCACTCTCACTTAGGTTCTCAGTTTTCCATCTGAAAAATAAAGGAATGGCCCATGCTGTTGCTTCGTCACTGTCATCTCCAACTCTGCGAGCCCATGGACTGTAGCCGCCCAGCCTCCGCTGTCCACCGGATTTTCCAGGCAAGAATACTGGAGTGGGGTGCCATTTCCTCCTTCAGGGGATCTTCCTGACCCAGGGATTGAACTCAGGGATGGAATCAAGATCTATTACATCTTCCACATTGGCAGGAAGGTTCTTTACCCCTGAGCCACCAGGGAAGCCCGCCTATTGTTAATACATAGTGGTCTCAATAAATGGTAGCTTTCGGTGGTCTCAGCCTCTCTCACTGCCAGGTATTATAATTCCACTTTCCCTCCTGAAGATGCTGCTGAAAAGGGGGCTGCCTCTTCACCACTGGCTTATGTCTAGCATGGCATTCTAATATGTCATCAACTTTAGACGGGTTCATTGGAAAACCTCAAGACCCAGAGGACAGGCACACTGAACTCTCAAGAAGAACTACAATTGACTAGTAAAATTTGATAAAAGTAAAGGTCACCCTCACTAATATTAAAAAAACATGGACAATTCAAACAACAGTCTCAAATAACAGGTTGGGAGCCATTGAACAGTGAAGAATACTCAGTGTTGGCCAGGCTGTATGAGAAATTGATTCTTGCCCCTGCTGTCGGAATTTTACCACGTGCAGTCTCTGAGTATACATCAATCATATTTTAAAAGTTCATATGACTATGACTATAATTCTACTTCAACCACTTATATGATGGTAATACCAAACATTTATTGAGTTCTTGGGATGTGCCACCTGGAAAGGCTAAGAAGGAAACTTTTGGAATGCACAGGCATCAGATCCCTTCCCAAGAACTTTGCGGGTCTCCTCTTCAGATACGCGAGTCTGTGAATCAACAGTGCAACAGATTTTCTGAAGAGTCTCTAGACCATAAGAACGTTGAGGGCATAACCTGCCCTACCCACATAGCAGTCTTTATCCCCAGGACAGCGGTTGGCTTATCTGATGGCTTATTTACTGAATTAATAAACAGATTTCAAGCTGATCGAAATCCCTGGATTATGAATTAATGAGATGAATTTTATAGAAGATCTACTTGTTTTTAAAAACAACATTGAAATATATTGGATTGGATTCCACAGGACCCTAACTGCTGTATAGTCTCCCTTCTCAGAACATCTGTTACAGCCAAGGCCAACCAGCTCCAGGAACAAATGCTCTGGACTCAGGACTGTCAGTCACCTGCTGGTTAGAGAGCAAAACTCCCTCCTAAATAAAAAGCAGAGCCTGCAGAAGCTGGTTTGGGTAGGAAATCAGAGGAAGGAAATGGATGAGGAACCAGAACGTCCTGGGTGGAGGGCAGGGATGCCTGGTGCTGTGGGCAGAGGGGTCCACAGCTGCCTGCCTGCCTGGTGGTCCGACTTGCCCAGGGCCTCTCTGGGTCGAGTGCACCAGGAGTAAGGACCAGAATCAGGCACAGGAGGGTGAGGCCGGAAGTCAAGTGTAGGTGAAGCCAGAAGTCAAGTGTGCGTGAGGAAACCGCGAGCCGTTCTCAGGAGCTGTGTAGACAGGCCTGCCGAGGAGCCTCGGTGTCTGGGGCAGCCCTCTCCAGAGCCTTGCTCCTCAGAGTCACTTTGTGAGTTCTCTGCTGCAAAACAGGGGGTGAAGGAGTGAACTGGTAATGTTTCTTGTGGCTGTATCAAATGTAAAGTGTGTAATATTTCCCAGCAAAAGGCATGAGGTAGATTACAAATATGGACCTTTCTAATCCATTTTCCGAATCTAGTCCCCTGGTCTCTGGCTCTGGTGAAAATGTACTTTTTTGGAAAAAAAGTGTAACAAGGAAACTGGATCAAGCCTTTCTGATTTCGGTCTTCTCGAGTGTCTGATACCATCCCAGCTGAGTTGTCTGGGACGCGCCCGTGGGCTGAGCTAAAGGTAACATCTTACCGTGTGAAATACAGGGAATACTCTCTGAAAGGGGGTGAATCTCCGAGAAACCTAATGAAAACACTTCCAGTGCCCATCACGGCCAGAGCACCTTCCATCAACTATAACTTGGGGAAGAAAAGCAGCCAGACCAAAGAAGACCAAACTCACACTCATTCTATTGTTCTGAACTTCTTTTGAAAAGCACTTAAAAACTTGGAATCAATAGCTTCCTCTGATTACAGGATGATAAATAGGGTACCTATCTTTCTCCCTGTTTCTTTCTCTTTTTCTTTCTCTAACATCATGGAATTGACTGCTGACTTTTTTGAATTAAAAATTTTTTTTAAAACATTTATATTTCATTGGTGTATAGCTGCTTTATAGTGTTCTATTAGTTTCTCCTGTACAGCAAAGTGAATCAGCTTTATGTACATGGATATCCCCTCTTTGCTAGACAGAGCATGGAGTGAAGTTCCCTGCACTATAGAGTAAGTTCTCATTAGCTATCTACTTTATACACAGGAAAAATATGGAATGCTTCTTCATGAATTTTCATGTCATCCTTGCGAAGGGGCCGTGCTAATCTCCGTACCCTTCCAATTTCAGTGTATGGGCTGACGAAGTGAACACACTGACATTTTAAACTTAGATGGTGATCATTGAAATTCCTTACAAAGGAAGGAACAAATATGCCTTAATGGGATTTTGACGGCAAAACTGTGCCTAATTGAATATTTGCCTTCAATATTTGTAACTTTAGAATATAAAATAATTAAGTAATAATTTATTCAACACATAGTCAATAGGCACTTATCAAACTTCTACTTTGGGGGAGGTCTCCTCCGACTGGCCCTGGGGTTAGCAAGATGACCAGGAATCTGCCCCCTTTCTCTAAAATCTTACCGTTTGGTCAGGGAGCCAGGTATGTCTGTAAATGATTTTATTCTGATGCAGATATACAGTAAGTGAGGCACACTATACTGAAGCTAATGGAAGGGAGAAGCCAGTTTTATCTGTGAATACTTCAAGAAAAAATTCTGTGGAATAGTTTCGTAAAGAATCTACAGTTGGAGAGATCACTTAAAACATGCCGGGAACTCTGAAGGACAGTTCATGCAGAAGAAACAACTTGAGTAAAGACAGACAAAGGACAGGTTATATTAGTGGGGACAGAGCTCCATCAATCTGGGGCTTTTAAATACCAGGGTGAAAAATTTGAAATAGAAGCCACTGACTATAACAGAGGAGTGGCATTTTTCCTCTGGACTTATGGAAGCAAGCCTGCTGCTGGTGGCTGTAAGTAGCCCAGATTTGGAAGAAGCAAGATGGTAGGAGGAGGGCCATCAGCCCCAGCTATGAACGTGGGCAGTGGTGGAAATAAGATATGGGTGGTTGCAAGGAAGTGAATTTAATAATTGTTCACAGTTGGCACTAGAGGGGCATTGATGATATATCAGAATGGGAGTAGTTTTTCATGTGTCTGTGGGGATTATGTAGGAAATCCTGTTTAGAAATGTTGCTTCAAAGGTTTGGGAATCCTGCATCAAGATGTTAACCAGGTAAATCAAAATGTGGTTTGGAGCTCATAAGACAGATCAAAGCTGCAGGTGGGAGTTTGTATTCCATCAGCTTCTGATTGGTAGTGAAAGCCACCGGAGTAGAACCAGTTGCCAGGGAGAATTTGAGGAGTAAAAAGGAAAAACGATGAATATTAAGGTAAATAACAACTGTAACAATGATGACAGCAAATAAACCCCAACGTCAACGGCTGTAGCAGTGACCTTCCCAGAGGGTCCTCACCAACTCTCAGCTCCTGGAGTCAAGTCTGTTAAGGTCCAATAGTGTCTCCACACCCCCGCCCCCATCATGTCTGCCTAGAATCTCAGAATGCAACTTCTTTTTTCTTTTTATTTGCAAATAGGTTTTTTTTGCAGATGTAATCAAGTTAAGGCGAGGTCATACTGGGTTAGGTGGGTCTGCAAATCCAATGACTTGTGTGTCTCCCTGTAAGAAGAGAAAACTTTCTTAAAACTTATTTTTTAATTGGAGGAAAATTGCTCTACAACGTTGTGGCGGTTTCTGCCGTACAACAATGCAGATCAACCATAATTCTACAAGAAACAGGGAGATTTATAGACCTGAAGACAGAGTGTAGGACCCCATGGGAGGCTGCAGGCAGAGCCTGGGTGATGCATCTACAAGCCAGTGATGGCTAATGATTGCCAGCAACCTCTGAGAGCGGCAAGAAAGAGATTCTCCCTTCCAGAAGGAAGCAGCTCTGATGACCCCTGGATTTTGGACTTCTTGCCTGCAGAGCTGTGATAGAATGCTATTTGAAGCCACTTGCTTTGTGGTGCTTTATTACAGCCTCTCTAAGAACTAATACAAATCCTGTGCCACCCTCTCTCACATTGGATGGGGTTGGGCTGCCTGACCGACGGGGTGCTGCAGGAGTGACCACGTGAGGCTTCTGCCTTGCTCTCTCTTGGAGTGTCCTCTGTAGGGGGAGCTGGTGGCTGTGTTTAAGGACCCAGAGGCAGCCCAGGGGCCAGGCCCTGGCCTGAGGAACCACAGCCTCTGCCAGCCACCAGCATCGACTCCCTGGGTCTGAGGTCGGGCCTCATCAGGAGCAGACATCCCAGCCCCAGATGAGCCTTCAGACTATTGCAGCCCCAGCCAGCACCATGACCAAACCCTCCCAAGAGAGCCTGAGCCAGACCACCCGGCTGAGCTGACTCCAGATTCCTGACCCCCAGAAACTGTGTGAGCTTACAAGTATTTGTTTTTTGAAAGGCTCGTTTTGGAGGTTGACTTTTATGCAAAAAAACAAAATGAATTCTCATTTGTAAGGGTTTTCTTTTCCCTTCTATATGGCTACCCCTCAGGCAGGTTACTCTGTGCCCTCCTTAATGACTGAGGGCTTGCAGTTTGCTTCTGGCTTGTGAAAAGTTTAACCCCTGAAGGATTTTTCAAGGCTTATCTAACAATCACAGGAGTTTTTCAGGCCAGACTCAGTTTCTTGGGTGACACCCTCCCATCATACTTCTGACTTATCTATTTCTGGTCACTTGCATGGGGTTTCGTTCCTGGACACGTCTTTTCTTCTTCCTCCCAGGATTCTTAAATAAAAGGCATCTTAAAGGTATTTAATGCAGCTCGAGGTCACTGTTCAACTGAAGAGTCGTATTAACCTTTGTTGCTCAAAGCTCTAATTGGTCTTATTCTCTTCTATTTGAACCCATAAGCACTTGGCTTTTCTTTATTTTTAGATGCTCTGTATTTTCTTTAATTTCTGCTTGAAAACCCCTGATGTTTTGTCTCTCTAGGCCAGAATACTGGAGTGGGTAGTTCCTTTCTCCAGGGGATCTTCCCAACCCAGGGATCGAACCCAGGTCTCCCACATTATGGGTGGATTCTTTACCATCTGAGCCACCAGGGAAGCCCAAGAATCCTGGAGTGGGCAGCCTATCCCTTCTCCAGTGGATCTTCCTGACTCAGGAATCAAACCAGGATGTCCTGCATTGCAGGTGGAGTCTTTACCAGGGAAGCCCCCCCATGTCACTAAGCTTAGCCTACATGCATGAGAGCCAAGTTGCTTCAGGGGTGTTCGACTGTGTGACGCTATGGACTGTAGCCCACCAGGCTGCTCAGTCCATGGGATTCTCCAGGCAAAAACACTGAAGTGGGCTGCCTTACTCTCCTCTGGGGGATCTTCCCAAGCCAGGGATCGGACCCGTGCTTCTTACATTTCCTGTACTGGCAGGAAGGGGCCCCCTGGGAAACCTGCTAGCTCAGCCTAAAGCCGCCCAAACACCCAGTGCTCCAACTCTCCGTCTGACCCAACTACTCTGCTGACCGCATTAGCCCTGCACGCAGGTTCGCCAAGTAGCTCAGCACAGATGGCAAGGCTCTCTGGTGTTCCTGGACACCTGCTGCCTGCCTGCTGCAACAATGCCCACATTTTAGGGTTTCATTAGGGCAGCACCCCACTTCAAAACACCAGTTTCTAGATTGGTTTACTGTAGGCTAATTGATACAGAAAACAAATGTGCAAGTTCCATTGCTGTAACAGAGAAAATTTTTTTCCTGCTCATCTAACCAGAGCACACGGGTCCACATCAGAGTTTCTAGATGTAGGATATTCTGTTCCTTATATTTTATTCAGGGACTCAGGCCGCCAAAGCATTACCATCTTCACATTGCTGGCCAGAGTTCAGCCATGACACCTGTAAAGAGTCGGGGGGCGGGGATTATGCCCAGAATATTTTTTTATGGTTCTGACTTGGAACATATACAAGTCATTCCCACTGGCTGTATATGAAGCTAGGAAACATAGCCTGACCATGGTCTAAAATGCAAGGAAATAGGATTGATGATCAGCAAGCAGTCTCTGACACAGCCTTGAATCTTGAGATGTACTCTTACTGATGGAATAACTGGGCTTCCTAGGTGGCTCAGCAGTGAAGAATCGTCCTGCAATGCAGGAGATACAGGTTTGATCCCTGGGTCAGGGAAGGTCTCCTGGAGGAGGGCACGGCAGCCCACTCTAGTATTCTTGCCTGGAGAATCCCATGGACAGAGAAGCCTGGCGGGCTACAATCTATAGGGTCACAAGGAGTCAGACATGACTGAAGCGACTTAGCATGCACACCAAGAATAATTATCAGAAGAAAGAAAGAACGGAATTGAAAATGAAGCTATTAGAGTGGGATTAGACCAAGCAGAAGCAGTGACAAACAGGTAAATGAAACAAAGCGAAACAAGGAGAGAGAGTTCTCAGGCCCGAGGGACAGGTTTTGTGATTTAGGTCTGTAAATCTCTCCTGTCACCACTCATATCTTCAGAGAAACGCCCTATTCATGTCACATACATGTGTGCAGTTATATTTAGAAGCAGGCTGAGCTGAAATGTCGGGTTTAGGCAGTAAATTACAGATCAGGTCACTGTTTCCACATACCTAGAGCACCTTTAATCTTAAAACAACATTGGGAATACAGGATGGAGTAAAGCATAAGCATATTAAAATCGTGTCTACACTGGTTTCAAAATGAGTTGTTCACTTAAACTGTCCAGGCAATGGGTGATTGTAGCTGGAGCATAACCTCCAGGGTGTTATAAAACTTCCCATCTTCCTTCACCCTTAAGGAAGAGGCATGTAAAGGAATATAGTGGAAAATTTAACCTTACTATGGTAGGACTTTTAAACTTACATAAGTAAAGTTAATAGAGCTTTTGGGTGGAAAATCCATGCCGTTAGAAGAGATATTTTTCAAGATTTTTTTTTTAAATTTCTCTACCATTTAGAATTTCATCTTTTATTTTATTATTCTTCCTTGGGGTAGTGATGAAACGTGGTCCAGGATTCCCTCCAACCTGGGAGGAAATAAACTCTGAGTTATAAAGCCAGGTAGTTGCAACCTGCTGGGACCAGGAGATAATAAGCACAGGGAAGGCCTCTCTTATGGGCTTTCCAGGGGCTTAGTGGTGAAGAATTCTCCTGCCAATGCAGCAGACACAGGAAACATGGATTTGACCCCTGAGTCGGAAAGATCTGATGGAGGAGGAAATGGCAACCCACTGGAGAATCCCATAGACAGGGGAGCGTGGAGGGCTATAGTCCATGGGGTCACGGAAGCGCTCAGCACGACTGATCATACAGGTCTCTCTTAAATGCATGCTTTGTCTGGGCTTCAGACTGGAAGGAAAACCAAGATTTCTTGATCTGACTCATGTTACCACACTAAGAATGTTTATAGAGATATGAGGCTGGATTTCTAGTAATCCAGTAATGTGCTAATTTTGTGGAGTGCCTTTTGTGATATATGCCGATAGAAGACCAGCGGAGAATGAAAGTTCAGAAATTCTTTGGTTCTCTTTATAGAATAGAGAAAATAGCGACAAGTGAACAAATGTAATAAGTAAATAAGTCTTTCACTTTGAACTGTGTTTTATTCCTTTTCTTGTGTTATTTTTAAAAATGTCTACATCCTATATGTCTATCTCTGTCACCATCATCTATTCACCATCTATGTAGCTTTTATTTTAGGGATTGTTGGGAAACTTTAATTATTTCTCACCCACACACTGGAGACTGCTTGATGAAGTACTTCTTTCAGTATTAAAATGGTTCCAGAGTGTCTTCTGTAAGTTTATCCATATCACATCGAGTACGGTTTCTCATGGCAGTTTCTAAATATGATTTTCTTTTGGAGTAAAATGATTGCCGTATCCCTTTCTTATCATGATTTGGGTTGCCCTTATGTTAATGGGGTAACACGGTTATGTCTAACTGTGTGCTACACACTCAATAATGTTTTGAAGTCTAAGTAATAATTAAAAGTGAGACCCAAAACACCAATTTTGTATCAGGGCATTAACTCATTAGTTACTTTCTCAGTAATAAAATATTTTTATGATTCTGTTTCTATGCCAATTTTAAAAGAAGTTTGTTCTCAGTAGAATCTATTAGAAATAGAAAAAATAAAGAAAATGTACAACTTGTTACATAAAACAATCAATACATATTATATATACTTCTAATTGTTTTCTCCCATGAAAATACACATATAAAAACTTAGACTTATATGGTGGAGAAATTTGCTTACACAATGTAAATGGGGAGAGCAAAACTGGAGTAACTCTGTGTATGACATACTGTGTGAAACAGGGTTATGAATTCTTTTTGACTTAGCATGAGATAGTGAGCATCCTTACATTTTATTAAATAATTAAAAAACACATTTTCTAAAAGAACTGGAGTTTAGATTTCCATTTTAATCATTTCCTGTTATTGGTGTTCTGGTTTTCTCATAAATAATGCCATGAATGATATTTATTTTTGTAGCTTCTTTATGACAAATGATAGAAAGTCGTGTTACAGATTTAAAGGGTGCAATCTTTAAAAAAAAAAGGTCTGCACTGACCTTTGCTTTCAGTAATACGTATTCACAAAATTATTACTACTCTAAATCTTTACTAAGATTAGAGATGAGCATAATGGACCAATGTTTCAAGTTGTATTTCTGTAATTACCAATAAGATGGAATTTCCCCCATATTTTTATCAGACATTTGTATTTCTTTCATGAATTTTCTTTACTTTCTTGGCCTTAGCCCACTGCATGTTGTGGATCTCAGGGAGACTAGATTAATAGCATCATGAACACAGCACGATTCCATCCTTTTCATGTGTTGATTACTGACTCAACCAGAGCGTCCTTTCTCTCTTCCTTATTGTGTTTTCATCTCTACTATCTATTTTGAAAAAATCACACTCATAGAAAACAATAGTAGAAAGCAGGAGTGAAGGGGGAACACTGGCCACAATCAGGGGGCACAGAGTTGGGGGTGGGAGCACTCTGGAGCAGTGCATGCTGGGCCTGTGTCTCGTTGGTTGGGAGTATTGGGAGGTCCACTTTGGTCCAATGGAACCCACCAAGATGAACGTCTTCTAAAGATGAGGACAGAGGGAAAGAAGTTATGTCCATCAACTTATTCTTCTCCTGAATATTGAAGAGGAATTTTGATTATCATTCTAATGGATGAAGAATGAGTTGAAAGCAATCCACATACCCTCAGTTCAGTTTAATAGCTCAGTCGTGTCTGACTCTTTGGGACCCCATGGACTGCAGCAGGCCAGGCCTTCCTGATCATCACCAACTCCCGGAGCTTACTCAAACTCATGTCCATTGAGTCAGTGATGCCATCCAACCACCTCATCCTCTGTTGTCCCCTTCTCCTCCTGCCCTTAATCTTTCCAGCAAAGGATCTTTTCAAATGAGTCAGCTCTTCTCATCAGGTGGCCAAAGTATTGGAGCTTCAGCTTCAACATCAGTTCTTCCAATGAATATTCAGGACTGATTTCCTTTAGGATAGACTGGTTGGATCTCCTTGCAGTTCAAGGGACTCTCAGGAGTCTTCTCCAACACCACAGTTCGAAAGCATCAATTCTTCGGTGCTCCACTTTCTTTATGGTCCAACTCTCACATCCATACATGACCACAGGAAAAACCATAGCCTTGACTAGACAGACCTTTGTCAGCAAAGTGATATGTCTGCTTTTTAATATGCTGTCTAGCTTGGTCATAACTTTTCTTCCAAGTAGCAAGTGTGTTTTAATTTCATGGCTACAGTCACCATCTGCAGTGATTTTGGAGCCCACCAAATAAAGCCTGCCACTGTTTCCATTGTTTCCCCATCTATTTGCCATGAAGTGATGGGATCAGATGATCTTAGTTTTCTGAATGTTGCGTTTTAAGCCAACTTTTTCACTCTCCTCTTTCACTTTCATCAAGAAGCTCTTTAGTTATTTGCTTTCTGCCATAATGGTGGTGTCATCTGCATACCTGAGGTTATTGATATTTCTCCTGTCAATCTTGATTGCAGCTTGTACTTCATCCAGCCCAGAGTTTCTCATGATGTACTCTGCATATAAGTTAAGTAAGCAGGGGGACAATATACAGCCTTGTTGTATTCCTTTTCCTATTTAGAACCAGTCTGTTGTTCCATGTTCAGTTCTAACTATTGCTTCTTGACCTTCATACAGATTTCTTCAGAGGCAGGTCAGGTGGTCTGGTATTCCCATCTCTTGAAGAATTTTCCACAGTTTATTGTGATCTACACAGTCAAAGGCTTGGCATAGTCAATGAAGCAGAAATAGATGTTTTCTTGAAATTCTCTTGCTTTTTCTATGATCCAACAGATGTTGGCCATTTGATCTCTGGTTCCTGTACCCTTTCTAAATCCTTGAACATCTGGAGGTTCTCGGTTCACATATTGTTGAAGCCTGGCTTGGAGAATTTTGAGCATTATTTTGCTAGCATGTGAAATGGGTGCAATTGTGAGGTAGTTTAAACATTCTTTTAGATTGTCTTTCTTTGGGATTGAAATGAAAACTGAACTTTTCCAGTCCTGTAGCCACTGCTGAATTTTCCAAATTTCCTGGCATATTGAGTGCAGCACTTTCACAGTATCATCTTTTAGGATTTGAAATAGCTCAGCTGGAATTTGATCACCTCCACTAGCTTTGTTTGTAGTGATGCTTCCTAAGGCCCACTTGAATTCACATTCCAGGATGTCTGGCTCTAGGTGAGTCATCACACCATCATGGTTATCTGGGTCATTAAGTATAGTTCTTTTGTATAGTTCTTCTGTGTATTCTTGCCACCTCTTTGTATCTTCTGCTTCTATTAGGTCCATACACTGCATATTTTTAATTTAGAAAATATAAATGAGCCAAATATTAGTGGATATTATCTTTTTATGAGTTGTCATCTATTCCTGTTCTATCTATAACCTCTGCATACAGCAATACTACCATTCTAACTGTATTTAAACATGCATTCCTAGCAAAAATGCTGGGAGAAAATGAAAGAAAATATTAGAAGTAATCATCTCTTTAAAGCCTTAGAGGCATTCTTTCTTTATTTCTGGCCTGTGTGTTTTCACATTCACTTAATTTTCGTGAATTTTTAATTTGTAAAAAAACAAATATTTAATTGATATAATAAAAGGCATTTTTGAAATGGCTTGCATGCTTAAAAGAAAAGAACTGATATTCTGAACTTGTGATGAAAGATTTTGAGCAAGACATAGATTCAAAAGTATCATAGAGAACATAAGTTTGCACAAAATTTCTGTCTACTTTTTAATAGTAAAAAAATAGACAAACATTTTGAGTAAATACTTTTATTTATTTATTTATTTATTTATTATTATTTTTTTTTAAATTTATTTTTTATTTTACTTTACAGTTCTGTATTGGTTTTGCCATACATTGACATGAATCCACCACGGGTGTACATGCGTATGTGATGCTTTACATATTTACAATATTTTTAAATTAAAAAATCAACAAAATTTAGTTTGAAATGTAGATTAATGTATTGAAAATCAAATTTGGGAAGTTTTCAGGCTTTTAGAAATGATTCTATCTGCCCCTTTCTTTCTCTCTCCTCTTTCTGGCACTCATTACATGAATGTCAGTACCTATGATAATCCCATAAGTCTCTGAGACCCTGTTCACTTATCTTATTTATCTTCAATTTCTTTGATTTGGATTGTGTTATTTGCTCAATCCTGTCTGACTCTTTGAAATCCCATGGCTCCTTTGTCCATGGGATTCTCCAGACAAGAATACTGGAGTGGGTTGGCATTTCCTTCTCTAGGGAATCTTTCTGACCCAGGGATTGAATCCCAGTCTCCCACATTGCAGGCAGATTCTTTACTGTCTGAACCAAGGTTGGACAGTATTAACTGACTTATTTTAAAGTTTCCTATCCTTTTCCTCTGCTAACTCAGATGTACTGCGCAGCCCCTCCAGTGAATTTTTCATTTATTTCACTTTTCAACTTCTGTTTCTATATGACAACTTTTTATAATGTGTCTATTTTTTGGTATTTTCTATTTGTTTTACTGTTTCCTCTAATTCTTGTTGGCTCAGTTGGTAAAGCATCTGCCTGTCAGTGCAGGAGACCCCGGTTCTATCCCTGGTTTGGGAAGATCCCCTGGAAAGGGAAATGGCAAGCCACTCCAGTATTCTTACATGGGAAATTCCATGGACCAAGGACAAAGCCTGGCAGGCTACAGTCCATGGAGTTTCAAGAGTCAGACCTAACTTAGCAACTGAACACCACTAAATCCTTAGACATAGTTCCTTTCATTTCTTTTTTTGCATATTTTTAATAACTGATTTAACATCTTTGTCTCGTAAGTCCTCCAGAGCTATAGAGTTTCTACTGACTTATTTTTTCCTGCACAGGAGCCATACCTTACTGCTTCTTTAAATGTCTTGTAATATTTTGTTGAACACTGGGATTTTAAATAACACAGTATGGAAATCAGAGTCTCCACCTGCCCCTCTTCAGAGTCTGTGATTGTTGATTTTCTTTTAGTTTTTGTTGTTTTTTGCTTTAATTGCTTTCCTGAACTAATTCCATAAAGTGTGTATTCTTTCTCACATGGAACCACTGAAGCGTCTGCCTTGTTATCTTAGTGGTCAGGTAATGGTTATACAGAGATTTATTTAAATGTCTTGACACAGAAAGTCTCCAGTGTTTGCTAATAAGCTCTGTGTTCATCCTGGGGATCTGTCTTCAGTGTGTTTAGAGTATAAAGCTCTGCCTAAGTCCTCACTTCACACTTGCACAGACTTTCAAGTTTCCCAAAGTCAGTGTTTAGGACCTTTTGAATGCATACAGCTTTGCACATGCACATTGACTTCTAGAGTTCCAGGAATATATTGGGTTTTTCTCATTGCTTCTATGGATATTTCATCCCTGAGAATTTTTTTTAAAGAAAACTTCTATTTTTGGTGAGCTTTGTGTTTCATCCAAATATTACACCCTCCTCAGGCAGCTGTGATATTAAACAGTCACCACTAAAGTATGGGTGGAAGGAAATTGCTCAGAGCATGCAACTTGAGTGAGGTCCAATAAGGAACAGCCTTGGAATTGGGGGTTTCCAGGGAGCTTCAGACAGGCTGGAAAGTGCCAGTTCCCCAAGGATGAAGCTCTGGGAGCTTTTACCTCGTTCTTCCCCATCCAGACGCGTCTGGGCCGCTGCTCCTCAGATCTCCTGTCATCCTGAGGCTGTTGGTTCTCAAGGCCCCACAGAGATGGTGTGAGGAAGAAGGCAACTGGGCAAGTTAAAGCACCAGAAACATCATTGTTTTTACTGAAGTTCGGTCTTTGTCCTTGAATAAACTGGGATTGTGGCCAGCTTTTGTTTAACTTCCAGAGTTCTGCAAAGGTTGACTTGCCATTTTTGCTAGTTGTTGTAGAGGAACATATTTTCATGAAGTGGTCCTCACTCTATTACGCTGGCGTATTGCATCACTGTCTCCTTATTCCTCTCATCAGGAACATGGACGATGTGTCTAGGGTGAACAGAATCTTGTTACTAGGAACACAACGGTCCTACAGTAAGGAGAGCAGAGCCAGAGGATAAATGAAGCCTAAATCTTCCATATTTTCAAATCATTGTGTGAATCCAGCTCTGGTATTCCATTTATGAAAGAGAAAAATTCCCTTACTTTAAAAAATTAATTAATTTAATTTAATTAGAGGCTAATTACTTTACAATATTGTAGTGTGTTTTTTTTTTTTTTTTTGCCATACATTGACATGAATCAGCCATGGGTCCTCGTGAATCAGTACATGTCCTCCTGTCCCAAACCCCCCTCCAACCTCCCTCCCCATCCCACCCTCTGGGTTGTCCCAGTGCACCAGCTTTGAGTGCCCTGTTTCATGCGTCAAACTTCAACTGGTGATCTATTTCACATATGGTAATATACATGTTTCAAAGCTATTCTCTCAAGTCATCCCACCCTCGCCTTCTCCCACAGAGTCCAAATCACTGTTTGACTTTTGCAATTTTTGTTGCCATTACTTGTACCTGAATGCAAGTGCAGCCCAGTGTATGGCATAGAACACTTGTTAAATAAATCATTTTTGAACATCGTTAGTTGATTGATAGTCTCTATTGCATGCGACTAAATATAGATTCACAAGGGAATGCTTCCTTTATGACGCTTTATGGTAATTTATTGAATAGATTCATTAGAGACAAATCTGCTGGAGACGTTCCTTGAAGGAATTCAATGAACAGAGCGGAGCTGGAGGAGGAAAGTGTCAAAGCATGACATGAAGAGTGGCAGAGAGGCAGGAAAGTGCAGGATACAAAAGGGGGTGTTGAGGAACTGGGGTTCCCTGGTGGGAGCTGAACTGATAAAGTTAGGCTGAAGTCAGTCATCCGAGGACCTTCAGTGGTATGTTAAGAAGTTTTGGCCCTTCTAACATATGCAGATTGGTGGTGGAGTCTGTCTTTTCCCAGATGTTAAGAAACATTTCCTTACAGATATCTTCAGTCTGCTTTAAGAGAGAGAGCTGCACACCACAATTTTTCCAGCCTGCCAGCTTTCAGCTGGCATGGAGAGATAGGACTGGTCCAATTTCAATTTCACTATCTCTTCTGCAAACACATTAGAGCGTGGCCAGCTATAAAAATGGAAAACCCATCCCACAGCTTGATAAATACCTCTTCAGAAATGCCAGTCTTCCCAGGGGCAGCTTCATCGCACAAAGGATGTGCGGCCTAGTGATAAGGACCACTCCACACATGTGGGTTGATGGGAACTAAAATGCATCAAATACTCAATTTCATTTCTTCCCAACATCATGCTATTCTTTCACAGAATGTCTCCACAATAATCACCTTAGAAGGCACTTTTAAGTATAACAACTGAATTAAAACTGTTCAGCAATTTTTAGTAAAAGTTTTAACATGGAAACAGAAAATATGGGTGTGGCTAGTCTTTTTTATCATGAAAACTCTGGTAAAAGATCTTATGGAAAAATAATGATACCATGAAAATATCATTGCATATTAAGTTTGCTTATGCTATACATGGTAGTAGCTGTTAGAAATTCCTCAAAGAGAGATTACTCTTACCTAAGCCTGATTTTTATGTTTAATCCATGGAAGGTCCTTATAAAATATTATTTTCAAGCTGTTAGCATCCATATCCATAGACTTAATGATACTGGGAATCAGTTAAGACACATGCTTACTGGTGGGAGCATATTGAATCTCTCAGACATTTAAAAAAGAAAAAAATGATTGAGGAGAATTCATTTTTCATCTATGTGGACAGTAAAGGTTTGAGGTTCCTTCAAAACTTGCTTTGACATCAGCTTTCACGAGTCTCCTTCAATATTTAACCAGCTCACAACCTCAGAGACCTTTATTTTCAAGCTCTAGTTGGATTGCATAACAGAAATAGTTATTTCCCATGAAAATCTGCCTTGCGTTCCAACCAAGAACCTTCTGAAATAACCACTTTTTTCACACACACAGACACAAAATAAAATGCTGAAAGCTGTAAGTTTCTGTCACCTAGCCACATGCTAATTCTAAGTACTTCTATTTCTTCTAGATCTGAAAGAGGTCTGAAAAGAAGGGAGAATTATCTTTTTTTTTTTTCATTTAAATCTGAAAAAAAATAGTGTTTGTCTCAAAAGTAATTTTAGATAATGATGTCCAACAGAACTTTCTGCATTGACCACTCACTGAACAACTGACACGTGGTTACTGCAACTGAGGGAGTTTTTATTTTATTTTTTAGCATTAAATAATTGAAATTTAAGTAGACAATAGTAAGGCAGAGCTTCCATGTCTGCCCAATTGCATCTCTCACATGTCCTATATTAATAAATCTATTTCTTTTCTATCATATAAATAAATGAACAGACCCAAGAACTAGTGACTACTGTCCTGGGGAGTGTGTACCAGATAAACTCAGCGTGCAGGTCAAATCACAATAACTACTCTTTAGCATGCTGAGAAAAGCATCATTTGATCTATGTTTGAATAGAGTTGCTTTTTGAGCGTCAGGTAAAGATCTCCAGGAAGATGACTATGCACACAGCTTGCAGATCATGGAGTTGACTCTGTGTGTGTGTCTTTGTGTTTTGTTTTTTTAAACTAAGCTTTAGTGAGGTCTAAATTATGTATAATAAAATGTACCAATTTTTAGTTACCATTCAATGAGTTCTGAGTATTTACAATTGTGAGCCAATACCGCTACACTCACAATATGGGATGTTTCTAGCACTCCAAACCTTCCTCTGTACACCTGGTTTCCTGTCATTGCACGTTCGCTGTTCTTTCTTGTCTGATCACATCTCACTGTGTTTTGAGATTTGTCAGTGGTGTTGTCTGTCTCAGTAATTTATTCTGTTTTATTGTGAATGACACTCCGTTATATGGATTTGCTTTTTTTCTGTCCTTTCACCTGTTGATGTTCATTTTGATGATTTACATTTTTTTTTGGATGCTATGAATACATTTTGTGTGAAAATAATTAAAAAATTTTATTTTGGGTAGGTTAGAGGGGAATGGTTGGGTTGTATGGCAAATGCATGTTTAATATTTTGAGAAATGGCCAACTGTTTTGCAAAGTGGTGGTGCCATTTTGCATTCCCACTGGCAGTGTATGAGCTTTCTGACTATTTAAAATCTTAATCAATGTGTGGCATAGTCAATTAAAAAATTTTATAGTGCATGTTAGAGGGGCTTCCCTGATAGCTCAATTTGTAAAGAATCTGCCCGCAATGCAGGAGACCCCAGTTTGATTTCTGGGTCAGGAAGATCCCCTGGAGGAGGGATAGGCTCCCCACTCCAGTATTCTTGGGCTTCCCTGGTGGCTCAGCTGCTAAAGAATCTGCCTGCAATGTGGGAGACCAGAGTTCGATCCCTGGGTTGGGAAGATCCCCTAGAGAAGGGACCAGCTACCCACTCCAGGATTCTGGCCTGGAGAATTCCATGGACTGTGTATCCATGGGGTTGCAAAGAGTCGGACACGACTGAAGCGTATAATGTGGTGCGCGGTGCACGTGAGAGGGCTTTCCGGGTGGCTCAGATGACAAAGACCCCGCCTCCCAGTGCACGAGCTGTGGGAGACACGGCTCGGTCCCTGGGTGGGGAGAGCCCCTGGGGGAGGAAGCGGGAACCCGTCCAGTGTCCTTGCCTGGGGAACCCCAGGGACAGAGGAGCCTGGGGGCTGCAGTCCATAGGTCACAAAGAGCTGGACACGACGGAATCGACTGAGCACACACACAAGTGCCTGTGAAGCAGTGCCTCACTGCAGCTCCATTCTGCAGTTACCTGAAAACTACTGAAGTGCAGTATGAGTTTTTGAGCTTATTCAGTTCAGTTTAGTTCAGTCGCTCAGTCGTGTCCAACTCTTTGAGACCCCATGAATCACAGCACGCCAGGCCTCCCTGTCCATCACCATCTCCCAGAGTTCACTCAGACTCACGTCCATTGAGTCCGTGATGCCATCCAGCCATCTCATCCTCTGTCGTCCCCTTCTCCTCCTGCCCCCAATCCCTCCCAGCATCAGAGTCTTTTCCAATGAGTCAACTCTTCGCATGAGGTGGCCAAGGTACTAGAGTTTCAGCTTTAGCATCATTCCTTCCAAAGAAATCCCAGGGCTGATCTCCTTCAGAATGGACTGGTTGGATCTCCTTGCAGTCCAAGGGACTCTCAAGAGTCTTCTCCAACACCATAGTTCAAAAGCATCAATTCTTCAGCACTCAGCCTTCTTCACAGTCCAACTCTCACATCCATACATGACCACAGGAGAAACCATAGCCTTGACTAGACAGACCTCAGTCGGCAAAGAAATGTCTCTGCTTTTGAATATGCTATCTAGGTTGGTCATAACTTTTCTTCCAAAGAGGAAGCGTCTTTTAATTTCATGGCTGCAGTCACCATCTGCAGTGATTTTGGAGCCCCCCAAAATAAAGTCTGACACTGTTTCCACTGTTTCCCCATCTATTTCCCATGAAGTGATGGGACCAGATGCCATGATCTTCGTTTTCTGAATGTTGAGCTTTAGGCCAACTTTTTCACTCTCTACTTTCACTTTCATCAAGAGGCTTTTTAGTTCCTCTTCACTTGAACTTATTAGCCACTGATATTTCTTCTTTGATACTATGTCTGTTTGAATATTTTCCCCATTTTTTTCAGTTAGGGTTTTGGCTTCTCATCAAGTCATAAGAGTTTTCTACATATTCTGGATGTTTTTAAAATCAAAAAAAATTTTAAATTAAAAGTTTAAAATTGGATATACTTAAAAATATTAATCTCTAGTATGCTGTTTGACTTTTGAAATTTTAAGTGCCTCTTAAATTAAAAAAAATTAATTTTGAAGAAGTTCAATTTTTAGTTTTTTTATAGTTCATGAATTTTGTGTGCTATCTAAGAAATCTATTTTTAACCCACAGTAATAAATTTTCATGTTTTCTTCTCAGAATGTTATAGATTTAGCTCTGATGTTTACTTCTATGCTCTGTTTGAATTTTACTTTTGTTTATAGTATAAGGTGAGAGTTGACCTTTGTTTATTCCTTCTTTCCCCTCTTCCTTTTCCTGTTTTGCATTTAGGTAGCCAGAATGGCACCCCACTCCAGTACTCTTGCCTGGAAAATCCCATGGACGGAGGAGCCTAGAGGGCTGCAGTCCATGGGGTCAGTGAAGGTCGTACATGACTGAGTGATTTCACTTTCAGTTTTCACTTTCCACTTTCATGCATTGGAGAAGGAAATGGCAACCCACTCCAGTACTCTTGCCTGGAGAATCCCAGGGACAGGGGAGCCTGGTGGGCTGCCGTCTGGGGTCCCACAGAGTCAGAGACGACTGAAGTGACTTAGCAGTAGCAGCAGCAGCCAGATGTTTCAGCACTGATTGTTGAAGTGTTCTTCTTTTGCCCATTGAGTTAGTTTGGCAACATTGTAAAAATACTTATCGGATGTATGTGTTAGCATCTGTTTCTGGATTCCCTGTTCTGTGTTCTTTGGGAGACTGGAGTTTGATCCCAGGGTCAGGAAGATCTGTTGGAGAAGGGAACGACAACCCACTCCAGTATTCCTGCCTGAAAAATTTCATGGACAGAAGAAGCTGACAGGCTACTGTCCACGGGGTCACAAAGAGTCAGACACGACTGAGGACTGAGCACACATCTGCCCTCTTCTGTGTTGTTAGCCTGCATGGCCCCCTCAGTATCTTCTAAAAGCTAAAATCAGCTAGGTGAATTACATGGTATGTAACTAAGAATGATGACTAGAAGGTATACTTTCCATTCAACATAATAATAAAATGTTGTTCTGAAAAGAGTATTCATTTTGGTTTTCTGGGAAGTCTGTGCATGACTCTGGAGATATCAGAGACGCTAGGTGATAAAACTAGCTTTAGGAGAGGAGTTTTCTTATTTCCACACTACGTGGCTTCGGAGTTGCTTATTCAGCAGCAAGCCAGTCTTTGCATTGTCGTTAGTCAAGTGGCTCACTCCCCTGCTGAGTGGTCCTTGTATAAGTCATTATTCAGGTCTGCCAAATGTGAGAGATGAGATACCCTCTTATGAATCAGAGGAAATCAGGCATCTGTCCTCTCCAGCGGCTTTGAAATCCCGAAGCTAGTTAAACCCACATAAAAGCTTGGGGAAAAAAAAATCTTTAGGTTTTTCCCCACGTCCTTAATCACATTTTTATTTTAGAAAAAATCCAGCAATTCTTTTGTGAGAGGTGACATTTTAGGCTAAAGTTAACTAGTTAAAAACAGGTAGGAAATTATGATTTTTTTCTTTCTTTTTTTTTTTTTGCAGAGGACATATACTTCAGACAGCTTTTAATTCCTTCTTTCTTGTCAGAAAACACTGCTGCTGCTGCTGCTAAATCACTTCAGTTGTGTCCGACTCTGTGCGACCCCATAGACAGCAGCCCACCAGGCTCCCCCGTCCCTGGGCTTCTCCAGGCAAGAACACTGGAGTGGGTTGCCATTTCCTTCTCCAACGCATGAAAGTGGAAAGTGAAAGCGAAGTCACTCAGTCGTGTCTGACTCTTCGGGACCCCATGGACTGCAACCTACCAGGCTCCTCCGTCCATGGGATTTTCCAGGCAAGAGCACTAGAGTGGGGTGCCACTGCCCTCTCCGTCATAAAACACTATGAAACACCTATCTCTTAGTTTCTCTATAGATTGTTCCATATTTCATTTCTTATTCAAATGATTCAAACCCTGCATCCCCTATTCTCACTGTAATATTTCATAATACCTAGTAATTTGGGACATTAGTGTGGGTAGAATTTACTATCTGGGATTTACTTTATCCTTTGACTGACCTTTACTCAAGGATACACAATGTGCATTTACCTACCATATCCATCCCATTAATGCTGGGACATTCATGAGTGAAGAGAAAGGGGTGAGCTTGTTTTAGCTTAGATATGGATGTAGGCACACATTCCGGAACTGATTTCCCTCCATTCTCGCATTCATTCTGCAACCACATCAATCTTATTTTTCCAGCTAAAGCAAAACTATTAACAGGTCAGGCCCTGGCTTTTAATCCATTTATCTCTTTTTTACCACTTAAGCATAGTTTTGAGCATTCCCTTGGCACACGAGTAAATGTGGATGGGGTGATAAGTGGAAGATATTGACGATTGCTGTGGACTTTTATGGGCTTCCCTTTAGCTCAGTCAGTAAAGAATCTGCCTGCAGTGCAGGAGACCTGGGTTCGATCCCTGGGTCGGGAAGATTTCCTGGAGAAGGACATGGAAACCCACTCCACATTCTTGCCCAGAAAATCCCACGGACAGAGGAGCCTGGTGGGCTGCAGTTCATGGGGTCACAAAGAGTTGAGCACGATGGAGAGTGGGAGGCTCATGTTCCGAGAAATGATGGAAATGGATTTGACTGGGGAAGACTGAGGAAGTGAGGGTCTGTGACCCCAACAAGGGGGCGGTGAGCAACTCCTGCCCCTGGGAAGTCTGCAAGGAGAACAGCAGCCCCAGGAGCTGAGACGGTTTTTATCACAATGAGCACTAATGGGAGGTGATGGAGCTGCTAATGGAATTGTGCTCCAAGGGAAGGTGGGGGAGTCAAACGATGAGGCTAGACCCTCACACAGATTGTAACGTTAGTGATGTGTCTGGACCTCTCTCACTTTGCTCCCTCAGAAGGCCCGTGGGCTGTGATACTTAGCTCGGGAGGGACAAGGTACCTGTTTTCTCCACACCTCGGTGTCACCTCTGCTTCAGTTTCCTCAGTTCTAAAGCCAGGTGGAAGGTCACAGCAGTACAGACATCATGACTAGTCTGAGGATTAAAAGGGTGATTCATGCTGTCTTTAGCCCATTGTCTGGTACCAGGCTAAGCATTCGAAGTATTTTCGCAATTTTCCTTTCTTGTAACGGTATCCAAACAGCTTCCATACTACTTATGAGCTAAAATCACTGAAATTGTGCTTGTTTAGAAAGCACACGGGGCTTCCCAGGTGGCGCTAGGGGTCAGGAACCCGCCTGCTAAAGCAGGAGATGTAAGAGACACTGCTTCTATCCCTGGATATGGAAGCTGCCCTGGAGGAGGGCATGGCACCCCACTCCAGTGTTCTTGCCTAGAGAATCCCATGGACAGAGGAGCCTGGGGCTACAGTCCGTAGGGTCCCGAAGAGCCGGACATGCCTGAGCGCACATATGTTTTGGAGAACAAATGGAATAGTTCCTTGCATTTCAAACTCATAGAACTGGGTACATATTCGGTCATATTTTATGTTCCGTCATATTTTAGTAAATGCTTATAACTTTCCCTGACGCGTTGGGACTCGAAGTAGTCGTGGTGGAAACTTGGGGCTTGGGAGCAGTATTACCCTCTTTGTCTCCCACATTCTATCGTCCATATAGAATCAGGGCCACAGATGACACGCTAAAGGTGGTAGCTGATTCTAAGCTTTCTTTTTACTTGGATATTTTAGTGATTCATGTCTAATCTCTTTCCTAGGAAGATTAGATCCTAGTGTATTGAACACCATGGTTTTTATGCACAGATTTTTAAAGAAAGAAGCTGGAAGTTGTACTTGGTTAATCAAGAAAGAGTTGCATTAAGAACTTTATTTTACCACTTATCAACTGTAAATAGGATTGTCTCTGTTTTTACTGTTACTTTAGTTTATATCACTGCTCTCTTACACCTTTTATTATTATATTCTTGAAATTCATTTTCCATGGATATATAGAGTTTTCTGTATTTTATGAAGAATGAATAAGGGGGAGATATCTTTGGGTTTTCCAATTTAATGATTTTTTAAAAAAAATTATCAAGTTACTGAAAGTCATTTGACATCATATTAAACTACCTGACTCTGAAAATTGTGTTTTGGAAGAAATAAAATATTGAAACTGCACACCTTCAAGTGATATGTAGCTTTAATTCTGCATTAACATTCATAAAGTAGGAAAAAATGACAGATTTTAGTCTGACTCTATTGGGTTTGACACATGCATCCATATTTAGAGTACGCTTACCTCCAGAATGAGGAACTTAAAGATTATTTAACACTGAAAGGAATAAGGGTTACCTAAAGAAATGGCTGGCTGTAGTCGGGTCGGCGGGGAGCAGTAGAAACTTTGGACAGTTTGTTGTTTCAGAAAGCAAGCAAATCATCAAAGCGGACTGCTGCTGCTGCCGCCGCTGCTGCTGCTAAGTCGCTTCAGTTGTGTCCGACTCTGTGTGACCCCGTAGACGGCAGCCCGCCAGGCTCTGCTGTCCCTGGGATTCTCCAGGCAAGAACAGTGGAATGGGTTGCCATTTCCTTCTCCAATGCATGAAAGTGAAAAGTGAAAGTGAAGTCGCTCAGTCATGTCCTACTCTTCGAGACCCCCTGGACTGCAGCCCACCAGGCTCCTCCATCCATGGGATTTTCCAGGCAAGAGTGCTGGAGTGGGGTGCCATTGCCTTCTCCCAAAGAGGAATAGTGGAACCTGTTTTGAAGCTTTTTCATAGATTTAGATTCTGGGCTTGATCTTTAACTATGCCTGCCTCTGGCTGCAGGATACGAGAATCTATTCACATGTTTTCAGGCAGTTGGCTGACCTCCACATCCTGCTCTAAGTTAGGAGTGACAGATCTGAGACTGCCACTTCCTCTCCTCAAAGGATCTATGTCACTTAGCAGTGTCCACCCAAGTCTACAGACCTTAAAATCCCCAAGCTCCCCATGGTTTTTCAAACACCAGAGGTATCGCAGGAGTTAGTGTATTTCCTTCTATACTTACCTGGATCCTCTTTACCCCAGTGGATGCCCTGGCGATCACAAGTCTACTTCCTCGGTGCTAACAATACTCCACCGGCCACCAATCATAGGAACCTCGTGGCCTTCAGGTCTACCACATATCCAGTTGCTGAATCACTCCCCAGGAGTCTGCTTCTTGGGAATCTGACTGTCACAAACCACCTTAAGCTGAGTTCTCTAGAAGCAACCCCCAACCTGTGTGTGTGTTAAATTGCTTCGGTGGTGTTCAACCTTTTGAGACCCTGTGGACTGTAACCCGACAAACTCCTCTGTCTGTGGGATTCTCCAAGCAAGAATACTGGAGTGGGTTTCCATTTCCTTCTCTAGGGGATCTTCCCAACCCAGGTGTTGAACTCAGGTCTCCTGCTTTGAGGCAGATTCTTTACTATCTGAGCCACCGGGGAAGCTTAAACCTATAGAGCTTTCTCACCGTTCTGGAGTCTGAAAGTCTGAGATGAAGGTGAGGTGTCCACCCGCTTGGCTCCTCCTTAGGGTGCACAGCTGTCTTCTTCCTGGGTCCACATATGGTCTTCCTTCTGTGCACCTGTGTCCTAATCACTTCTTACAAAGACATCAGTCAGATTGGATTAGGCCTCCCCTCCCTGAGTACCTCCTTTTTATCTTCATTACTTCTTTAAAAGCCCTCTCTCCAAATGCAGTGGCATTCTGAGGTATGGGGATTAGTGCCTCAATACATGTATTTTGGAGGAATGTGGTTCAGTCCAAACAGTGGGAAATTCATCACAACAAATAAGCTCATGTCTTCAAATAGCCATCCCCTCCAAAAAAGAGGGGAAAGGGAACCTATTACGGATGAAAAGTCATCAACAAACTGTAAGATATGGGTCTTCCTTGATCCTAATTCACAGAAATCAACAATAAAACACATTTTTGAGTGAATCAGGAGTAATCACATTCAGATTGTGAAAAGATGTCAAAAAATAATTTTTAATTTTGTTAAGTGTACTAATGGTGGTTTTGTTTTCATAAAAACATGTTCTTACATGAAGAGAGTACTGGAGATCCAATCAGTCCATCCCAAAGGAGATCAGTCCTGGGTGTTCATTGGAAGAACTGATGCTGAAGCTGAAGCTCCAATACTTTGTCCATCTGATGCAAAGAGCTGACTCATTAGAAAAGACCCTGATGCTGGGAAAGATTGAAGGAGGGAAGAGAAGGGGACGACAGAGGATGAGATGATTGGATGGCATCACCGACTCGATGGACATGAGTTTGACTAAACTCAGAGTTGGTGATGGACAGAGGAGCCTGGCATACTGCAGTCCATGGGGTCGCAAAGAGTCGGACACGACTGAGTGACGGAACTGATCTGAATTGAACTGAGCAATGTGGGTCAAATAATATGCTGTCTGGGATTTGCTTTAAAATAGCCTGGATGTGCTCTTTCCACAAAAGAAAGACTGGAGGGGCACTGGTGAGAGCATAAAGGCAAACATTTAGGCCCCTTTGAAACTGGGTGATTAAGGGCTCATTATACCATTTTCTCTATTTTTTTTGCATATAAAAATATTCATTAAAATGTTAATTAAAAATAAGCTGCAAACCATTCGCATTGTTTCATGAAGAAGCCCTATTCCTTCCGTGTTTAGGTCAGTGAGGCTTTCTGTTACTCAATTAAACAGGAGCCTCAACCGGCTGTGCTCTCAGGACACCCCTGTATACTCATGGGTTTTGTCTTTTCTTTTTTTTTGCACTATTGGACCCTCTCTCAGGCCTGCCCACAGCCCTTCCAGCCCTGATTTTAAATATTCTTCAGACTCTGTTTCAAGAAAGTTCTTTGTTATTTTATTAAGACTTTTCCCATGTGGACCGTTTTGAAAGTCCTTAGTGAATTTGTTACAATATTGCTTCTGTTTCATGTTTTGGATTTTGGCTGCTAGGTCCCTGGTATCTTAGCTCCTCGACCAGTATCGAACCTACACGCCAGCAGCGGAAGGCTAAGTCTCAGCCACTGGACCCCCAGGGATGTCCCGCCAGACTCTGCGTTTCTTTCTTTCTTTTTTCAATCATTTCACTTCTTTCTCTCTTCATTTTGCCTGTGCTGGGTCTTCGGTGCCGTGGACTTTTCCCTCGTTGTGGAGAGCAGGGCTCCCCTCTGCTGGCCGTGAGCAGGTTTCTGGTTGCAGTGGCTTCTCCTGTGGCCCAGCGTAGGCTCTAGGGAGTGTGGGCTTCAGGCGTTGCCGCTCCGGGGCTCCAGAGCACAGGCTCTGCAGTTGTGACGCAGGGCCTTGGTCACCCCGCGGCACGTGGGATCCTCCCAGACCAGGGATCGAACTTCTGTCTCCTGCACTGGCAGGTGGGTGCTTTCCCACGGAGCTTCCAGGGAAGCCGCCCAGCCCCCCAGACTCTGTTTCTAAGTAAGCGTCCCACTTGAACTTCACCACTTCTCACATCCTCCTTGCTCTCACCATATTCTTCCACGTGTTAGGGTTATTAATATATTTGCTTTTTCTTCCTACTAAAATATTAGTTCCCTAAGGGCTGGGAGCAGGTTTTGTTTATCTTTTATATCTATAATGCTTTCCATAGGATCTTGCACAAAGTAAATGTTCAATAAATATGTGAAGCGGCTACAAATTAAATGTTAGGTTCTTCTCCTTCTTCTGGTTCCTGTGAAATGTTATACATGAAATAGTGTTTTTGCATGTATTCATTTCTGTCTTACTTAATTTGGATAATTTCCCCAGGATTTTTTGGGGATAATTTTCACTTCTAAATTTCTCATATCATATTTGTCAATATAGATATTAAGTAAAATTAGATACAGCAATCACATGAATTTAATAGGCGTAGGAAAAACGATGGCATGACTGACAATGGAAATTCCTTCTGAATACTCTAGAAAACTCTATTATTATGAAGAGTTGTGATCTCCACAGGGGTAGGTTGCCAGTATATGAAGTGCTCATAAATATTTGCAGGCTGAATTAACACCTATTCTAGGCCTGCAGTTTAGAAAGGGTTTTCCCCACCTGCCTCTGTAGGGAAAGAAATTTCTTACAGATTGAAAGTCAGTGGAGTGCTTAGGTCTCTCAGTGTCTCTCTTTATCTCTCTATCTCTGTGGCTCCCACTCTGTAGTTAAATCGAGTCACAGCCTTGGAAAGGTCAGAAGCGGAGGAGGTGACTGTTGCTCAAGTGTTGGCATGGCAGTCTGGCTTTAAATTCAGAGATGTTCTTTTCATCTCCCTCACCTGCCAGATGACCACAAACTGCTCAGCCTACACACATGCAGCCTTCCGGTGAGAGGCTCAGAGCCGTCACCCACCGAGGTTAGCGACGAAAATCTCACCAGTTTAAGGGCAGAATGCATCGTCCTCCTTATCTCATCCCCACGCCTCCACTCAGAGCAAGCCTGAAGCTGAAGTGCCTTCAAACAGCGTAAGGTTTCACCTTGGAGTTTGGGTTTCTTCCCCTGCAGGCTTGTTTTCTCTCTGACTCCAGAATCTCTCTGTAGGCAGCCTGGATGTTGCTGAGCTTGCTGAGAAAATTCAGTTGCAAAAGAGAGTCCCAGCTGCAAAATGGAGCCTTCGGCTTTGGGCGATTCCTTGTCGTCATGCGTGTGTTATTCTTTTCACAGATTCTGTACTGACTCTGCTTCTTGACTCCCGCTTTATGTTTTTGGTGGTAGCGGGAAAGTCTAGCTTGCTCAGAAGCATCAAGTTCTAAAAATATTAATTCATAAAAGAGCTACTGGAATTTAAAAACTCTTTAGTAAAGAAAGAATCCGGAGGACTGTTTCTGAAGTTTCAATTGAGGAGCCCAGGATTTATATCAATGTATTCTTCTGCTTATTATTTCAACCATTTTTGCCTTTTAATTAAACAGGCAAAAAAAAAGGAACAACAATAATAATATCAGCTGGGGAAAAGGGCTGATAAATATGTTATCACATAAAACAAATTTCCAATTACCTCTAACTCAGTTCAGTTCAGTTCAGTCTCTCAGTCGTGTCTGACTCTTTCCGACCCCATGGATTGCAGCACGCCAGGCCTCCCTGTCCATTACCAACTCCCAGAGTCCACCCAAACTCAGGTGCATTGAGTCGCTGATGCCATCCAGCCATCTCATCCTCTGTCGTCCCCTTCTCCTCCTGCCCCCAATCCCTCCCAGCATCAGAGTCTTTTCCAATGAGTCAACTCTTCGCATGAGGTGGCCAAAGTATTGGAGTTTCAGCCTCAGCATCAGTCCTTCCAATGAACACCCAGGACTGGTCTCCTTTAGACTGGACTGGTTGGATTTCCTTGCAGTCCAAGGGACTCTCAAGAGTCTTCTCCAATACCACAGTTCAAAAGCATTAATTCTTTGGCACTCAGCTTTCTTCGCAGTCCAACTCTCACATCCATACATGACCACTGGAGAAACCATAGCCTTGACTAGACGGACTTTAGTCGGCAAAGTAATGTCTCTGCTTTTGAATATGCTATCTAGGTTGGTCATAACTTTCCTTCCAAGGAGTAAGTGTCTTTTAATTTCATGGCTGCAGTCACCATCTGCAGTGATTTTGGAGCCCAGAAAAATAAAGTCTGACACTGTTTCCACTGTTTCCCCATCTATTTCCCATGAAGTGATGGGACTGGATGCCATGATCTTCGTTTTCTGAATGTTGAGCTTTA
>NW_024070188.1:86957915-86957997 GCF_014754425.2 Oryx dammah | reverse complement strand
CCATGAAGTGATGGGACCAGATGCCATGATCTTCATTTTCTGAATGTTGAGCTTTAAGCCAACTTTTTCACTCTCCTCTTTC